>NW_018220479.1:286443-300532 GCF_001263595.1 Phalaenopsis equestris
TATATATATATATATAGTTAGATATAATGTTAAATATGCAAATATATGAGAATTTGCATGACATTTCAATATTATTTAAATTTGTATGATTATGTGTTCAAAACAAAAAAGACATGTCTAGAATGTAAACTTTTCTATGCATATGCTAAACATGTAAACATTGTATGGGTTTTACGCAAAATTATATGAAAAATAGTATGCTTATGTGATTTGCGCAAATATTAAACATGCAAAATATTCTAACCTACCATATAAACATGCAAATTGGCCTAAGTCATAAACATGTCAATTATCCTAAGCCACTACATAAACATGCAAATTCACTTAAGTTAACATATAAACATACAAATTATTCTATGCCACCACATAAACATGTGAATTAGCCTATGCTACCACTTAAACAAGCAAATTTATCAAGTTTTCACATAAATTTGAAATATCCAATGTCACCACATAAACATGCAAATTTGCCTAAATTATCGAATAAGCATGAAAATTATCTTAAGCACCATATAAACATGTAAACCGGGCTAAGTTATCACATAAGGGTAAATTGAGCATGCAAGCATAAAAATGAAAACAAACTTGACATATGAAAGTAGCTTTATCTTAACGTCTCAGTGAAAGGATATTACACATGAAAGTAATTTAATCATGTAAAACTTGCATACTAGATTAAACTATACACATGATAGTAATGTGTAAATCACAAAAGAATGAAGATTAAGTGAACCACATAAGCAAGTGAACTAGGTAACATGTGAAAATATAAACATCGACATGAGGATTAAGCGAACCACAATAAGTATTGGCATGAAAATTAAGTGAATCATATAAACATGTCAGCACATAAACAATGGCATGAGGATTAAGTGAACTGGATATACTAGTGAACCACATAAACATTGAAATTAAAAAGTAAGTGAACTACATAAACAAGTGAAACACATAAACATTGTCATGAAAATTAGTGAACCACATAGACTTTGACTTGAAAATTAAGGGAATCACATAAACAAGTGAACATATAAACTTTGGCATGAAAATTAAGTGAATCACATATACATTGGCCTGAGGATTAAATGGCATACACGTGAAAGTCCTTTTAATTTGATGAATTAACACATGAATTAAACCAAGTTGAAGCAAGGTAAGCTAGAATTCTTGCCTTAATTGAAAGGACTTCCCATAGAATGGTGCATGAAAATTTCAACCAAGGCAAGGGGAAAAAAGAAAAGAGTGAGTGTAATGGTATGGTCCAACCAATAGAGAAAAAAGGAGTGAGTGCATAGCGCAGTTCGACCAATAGAAAAAAAGGGGGAAGTAGTGAGTTAATGGTGATGTAGTTAAGCCAAAAGAAGGAGAAGGAGAAGGAGAAGGAGTGGGCTTGTGGAGTGGTTAGATCAAGAGAGAAATAGTGGGAAAGGAAAGGAGTGAGGGCTTGGTTTGGAGAGATAAGAAAAGGATGGGTTTAAAAAAAAATTAAATCCATGATTGGGAAAAAAAACTCATTGTTGATAACATTAATCAAAGGAGAAATCAATAACATATAACTTACTTGCTTGAGTGGAATCCCAAGAGGAGTTGTTGGAAGCCCTTGATTTTGGTGAAGATTGGGGAAGGAAGGAGATGGGATTCTCGACTTGGTTGAGAAGAAGAGAGGGAGAGAGGATGGGGTTCTATGTTTGGATGTGAAGAAGAGAGGGAGAGAAGGAGAAAGGTGGTTTCGTTCAAGAGAGGGAGATAAAGGAGCAAGGGGGGAAAATGCCAAAGGAAGTTTTCAAATGAAGAAGGCTAACATTTTGAAGGAAGAGGGGCAAGCGATTTTCAACCAAGAAAGATAGGGGATGGAACAAATTTTGAGGGGGGAGGAGGGGGTGCGGGGGGATGGGCTAAAGAAATACTTTTGCTCATCTGAATCAAAAACTTTAGTAACATAGTTGTGAGGTTTTTTTTTAGTCAAAGTGAACCCTATCTTAAGAAAATTGAAATCAAACAATAGGCCCCCTTCATAGGAGGGAGAAATTTTTGTGATTTTTTTTATGCAAATTATAATGAGTTTTATTTGATTAAATTTAATATTTTATAACTTTACTTGACTTAAATTTGAGTTTGATCTTGAATTAAGTTCAACTTGGAGGTGTTATCATGACTATTATGACTATTATCCTTATTATCATTCAATTTATTATAGTATTGATGGGCCTTCAAATAAAGTACGTTCTGGGCACAAAGAGGCTCATTTGAATGATTTTGATAATCCAAATGTGCTCATGCAATCTATTTTGTGAAACGACCATTCAATAAAAAAAATATACGCATGAGTAAATTTCATGCATGAAAATCTGAAGCACAAAATAGTGAATACGAGTGGAGCGGTAAATTGCATGAAATGTGCTCATGAGAGAGGCGGTGATGGCAGGCTAGTAAGGTGTTGACGATTGAAGATTGCATGAGAAGCTAGAGAGAGAGAAAGAGAGTTGGATATATAAGGGATAAAAGATAGCTAAGCTTTCTATTTTGTTTTACTTTAGTAATTAAGGGATAAAATATATATAACAATAAGGGGTTATATATATATATATATATATATATAGCACCAAAAACATTATTATTTACACATCTCACACCTCAAAGATTGATTTTACAAAATAAATACTTTGGTCTCCCACGTCTCGTTCTCTGGTTTCTGCAATGAGATCGCGGTGGCCATAGTCCTCGAAAACTCCTACTTTCCTGTTCTTTCGGTTCAACAAACATAGGATTGGGACGTGCAAAGACCTCTGAAACTCTCATCTTCCTTTTCCTCCGGTTCGGCAAAAAGATCGCAACAAATGAAAACATAAAAAATTCTCATTTTCCCCTCCTTCGGTTCAACGGTGACCGCTTCGCAACATACAGAGACCTCTGAAAATCTCATTTTTCTCCTTCTTCGGTTCTTGTGAATAGGGGTGTAAATGAGCCAAACACGAGCAAGCCCAAGCTCACCTCGTGTTCACTTCGTTTATATTTCAAGCTCAAAAAGTATATTCGTGTTTGGCTCGTTTGCTTAGCGAGCCGAACACGAGCTGTTCAAAAATAAAGAGTCATTTTGATAACCCTAATCACATAGCCATAAGATGTTAATGATTTGGGAAATTATTGTTTATATTAAAACATCATTTGAATCTAATTTAATATTTTTTTTCTATTTTCTTAATTAATACTTTTAATTGATTATAAATCTTTGTAGCCTTGTAGTCAACTAAAAATTTTTAAAATTAATATTCATCAATATATAATGAGAAAAAACCAAACACGAGCTGTTCACGAACAACGAACCGTTTTGACGGCCCTAGCTGTGAACACAGACTTCAGAAACTCTCATTTTTCTCTTCCTTGGGTTCAACGGGATCATCATTCTTGGTTAGGAGGCGAAGGGATCGCGGCGACTGTAACGGAACCGCACATGAAAGTAAGGATTTTGTAAAATCAAATTTTGTCGTGTGAGACGTGTAAATTATAATGTCTTCGGTGCTATGTAAAAGCCTTAATAACTTAGGGTCCGTTTGGGGCAGCTTGTGCGTTTCAGGATAAGCTGCTTATCCTGAAACGCGGCCCGCGGCCCGCCCGCGGCCCGGCCGCAGGGGTGGCCCGCGGCCTGTGTTTAGTGTAAAAACCCAAACGCAGTTTCGGATAAGCTGGCGAAAAGCGCGAACCAAACGGTATGGCGGCGTTTTGAAAACGCCGCCCACACTTATAAGCTGCCCCAAACGGACCCTTAATCCTAACATAATTAATTAATAATTTCATACATGCAAAATTTAAAAGAAAGCCTAACAAAAATCCGTAATGATGGCTATTAAAATATTCAATTATGTTTGATTATAAATATTAGGAGATGAATATTTTTCAGCGTAAACTCCTATATAGTCCACACGTGTAAAACATTCAACAATCGAGCTCACACACACACACACACACACACACACACACACACACACACACACACACACCCACACACATATATATATATTTGCATATTAAGTAAATAATGACCTGAGGAGGCTATTATACGAAGTCTCGGTCATTCCTGATGCGCCACACTCCCCACTGAGAGAAATATAATCCTAGACTAGAGAGGACTTACAACTGACAAGCAGATGCCCGATCAACTGAGTTGAGTACAAGGCGCGCGCGCGCGCACACACACACACACATTAAAAAGAGTTTGGGTGTTATTTTTCTCCAACATTAATTTACTTGATGTCGTGAGCCTAGGCAAATTGTGAAATCATGTATGAAACTTGTGTATTGGGAGGGATGAAGCCACAATTTTTTTCTTAGTGTGGCACAAATTAATGATTTGAAAACGAAATTGACTTTTTTTTTATAAGGGGTTAGCGCTGACATTAGTATTTCTAATTTATTTCAAGAAAATCATAATAATAATAATAGTAATAATAATAATAATAATAATAATAATAATAATAATAATAAAAATATAAATAATATTGTTATTCTTAGGTATATATATGTATGTATGCACACATGTATGCATATATATATGCATGTATGGATGCATGTATGCATGAATGCATGCATTTATGGATGCATGTATGTATGGATGGATGTATGAATGCATATATGTATGCATGCAAGGATGTTTGCATGTATGAATGTATGAATGTATGTATACATATACCAAAGCAAAAAACATAATTTATGGGCCTCAAGGGCAGAACCGGTCTCTTTTTGGAGAAGGTGCAAACTATCTTCCTAGACCAAACAAGAGAGTGGTTAGGACAACGAAGGATAAAGTAATATTTCATTAGGGGCAAAACAGATATTTCAAGAGGGGTAAATGACCAAATTTCTCTATCGTACAAGTAAAAAAAAAATCTGAATTTGAGAGGGGACAATTGCCCTTTTAGACCTACTTGGGTCCGCCTTGGTCTATGGCATGTCATATGGGAAACAACAGTAGTTGGTTTCTTTATCATTTCGGGCTCCCTGGTGGCCCTACTATAGCTCTGCCAGTAGTTCTTAGATGTATATTGCTTTTCCCTTCTTGATTTTAATTTAAGGCTTCTGCACAACAATCAATATTATTGACTTCATTATTTGTATATGATGCATGAATCTACTGGGAACTACGCATAGAAAAAACAAGAGGATGCTAATTGCAAGGCAATTGTAAATGTTTAATTATATGAAATTGAATAGCCACAAACCATAAAAAATGTCCTTTTCATAACTGTGGAGATCCTACTTTCTTTTTGTAGCTAACGCAGCTCAATGACATAGCTTTGCTTTCATATCTACTTCATGTTATCATCCATTCCTATGTAATTATGAGTTGGGACAAAAATTCTCTCCCTCTCTCCCTCCCTCTCTCCCTCTCACACACACACACGAGCGCGTGCGCGCACTCGTGAGTGTACACACAATAAAGTTAGATGCATGTGATACATCATGCCTCTTGATTTGCCGGAAGAAAAGGAATAAACAAAAACTTGAGGTGTCAATAACATTAGAAAATTGGAGATTTTATGAGGATGGATGAGAATCGTAGGGCAAATAGGATAGCTCATTTTTTCATTTTTTTTGTCAATACTCTCAAATGAAGAGAATTTATGCTTTACAAAGATTTATTAACCATCTAATACCTACTAATTATCTATTAATTTTTATGACAATAATAATTAACATTAACTAAAAAACATGATAAAATATAGTTTTTTGTATCTTAGGTTGCAAAAAAAAGCTCCATGTCGTGAATAACTCGTATTCAAAATATTTCGTGTTTGATTTGTTTGTTCAACAAATACGAGCCAAACACGCACAATTATTTGAGTTTGATTTATAAACCAACAAACACATACAGCCTTGCTTGATCATTTTTGTTTGAAATAATTAAATTATTATTTAATATTTATTATAATGATTTATTTTAATTTTAATGTTATGACTAAAATGTTGAAATGTATTATTTTCAAGCCATTTGAGCCAATTTGAGTCTACATGAGCCTCAAACGACTTAAAAATTTTGGATTAAGTCAAATACAAACATATTATTTGTGAGCTAATTTTAAAATTTTTTTTTTTTTGAACATGTCAAATATAAACAAAAACTGAACTTGCTCCAGCTCGGCTCATTTACACATCTATCGGCATCTTATTGAGTAAAAAGAATATCAGAAAAATAAAATCCAAACTTTGATCTCAATATTCAAATTAAATTACTCCATACTTATTGGTATTGAATGACTAATCACTAGAATGGATTTACAGGCAAGTTCATTAATTTGGAGCCCAAATTCTCTTCACTTTTTTTTCTTTTTCTTGTCTGGTTTTAGTTTGGAAAAGTTGTGATAATTAATGTGTTTCTTAACATGTTGTAATAAGTCAGTGGATGCCACACATGAGAAGTGTTGTCCTTCTTATTCAAATTAAATTACTCCATACTTATTGGTATTGAATGACTAGTCGCTAGAATGGATTTACATGCAAGTGCATTAATTTGGAGCCTAAATTCTCTTCACTTTTTTTTTTCTTTTTCTTGTCTAATTTTAGTTTGGAAAAGTTGTGATAATTAATGTGTTTCTTAACATGTTGTAAGATAAGTCACTAAATAAGTCAGTGGATGCCACACATGACAAGTGTTATCCTTCTTATTCAAAGACATGATAGCAATAGAAAAACTCCACCAGGAACCCATTAATATGAACATGATAGACAAGAGTAGATATGAATGTTTCCTATACCCACATAATATCATCAAAGTAGATATAAAGGAATAATTGTGGTACAAACTTTATAGTTTGGTTTATATATATTGACCAAAATGCAATGAGCTTCTTCATCCAAAGCATTTCTTATGTTATCTTAACTTTAGATAAGGCCAACAACTTGTGATGTTTGATAATATATATTATCCGCAATGGCCGACATCACGAGAATATTCTTTTTGAATGAAAATCATCATATTTTATTCATCTATAAAGAAGAGTCATTTTGACTGTAATATTTTTTATTTATCAAATTAAAGTGAGGACATGTGAAATTTTATATCCAAATTCAAATTCAAATAGTTAGGATAAATTTAGCCGACAATGTCATTCCAAATTTTTTTCAACATAAAGCCATAAAATAGATTAACTTATTCATTCATATTAACTCTTAAAATAATAGATTATAGAGTCGTATCTTAGATAATCTCAAAAACTAAAGTTCAATAATGTATGTTCTATCATCTAAGTCTTCACTTGATAGTAAGAAAACATTCGTGTCTAGGGAAATAAATCTATTATTTTTTGAACTTCATAATCACATTTAGATTATTACTCATAAAAATCAAGTCTTGAGCACAGAAGCACCAAAATTTTTTTTTTTTTTTTTTGTGGAACTATGATATTTAGTGCATGCAGATCTGAGCATTTAATATAGACAATTGTCGGACCTTGCTTTAATTCATATTATGCCCCCATGAAGTTTTTTTCTTTGTTTTAGTCCTTTTACTTCAAAGACTAACAGTTGCTTAATATAGACAACCTCTTCCCCAAGAAATCTATGCTAATTCACATTCATTTAATGGATTCTACATCTATATTAGGTTTCTTAAGAAATGATTAGTCTAATGAATTCAAGATGAGCAATAAAAATAAATGCCATATCATATTAAATGTCGGCTTTAGCCATGAATTCATTATTATATTTTTCCACATGATTTTTAACATTTATTTATGCTTTGTGCACCCATTTGAATCCAATCACTTTCTGTCGGTCTAGAAGTCCCAATTGGCATCCTAATTACTGTTTGCTTTAAATTTCTTCATGCACATATTTTTCTTATTGCTGCTTCATCATAACTTGAGGGTTTATAGTAATCAACGAAATAAATAGGAGTAATATTATGTTAGTTCTAGGTATCTTATGAATGTCTTATAAGCATTCCAAGTGTGCCATCTTCGTTCAATTGAATTTTAACTTAAAGTTGCTATTGATTTTGAGCCTTAATATGTGTTTAATGAGATAAGTGAAGTGATGAACTCCTAGCTTGTCATTCTTCTTTTATAATCTCCTCCATTTTTTAGTTGCTTGCTTTGCTCTTCTTTCTCCAAGTAAGAAAAAACAATAAAGGAAGATTTACATACATACCGCTCAAATCCAATGTATTTACATATTTAAGATCTGAACTTTAATTTTTACATATGCACACCACCTTCTTTATGCATAAAAAAAGGTATATTTCACTTTTTAAAAGTTAAAGTAGCGACATTTTGTATGTAATTATGAATTATTTTAGTGGTATAAATGTTAAAAGTAAAGTTTAGGTGTTATATATGTCAATACATAGGAATTAAGGGGTATGTATGCAAATGCCACAAAAAATAAACTCATCTTTTTGTACAATTGGCTGCCAAAGTCTTCTTTACTAAGCTCCACATAAAGGCTAATGTGAGTATTGCCGTTGACTTAATCATATAGCTTACACCCATTGGAGAATGAGTTATTGATGGGGAATTATACTATCTTTTTTTTCACATTTCTTCATCAAGCTTTCTGCTCTTCTCATTTGGTATACATAGGCATTGCTTCCAAATGCTTTAAAATGATAAGTTTTTAGGTTTTAAAACTCCATGCTTCTTGTGGAGTACTCTTTCCATGTATAGAGGGCTATTTGCTGTGTAGATTGCACAAGTGACTGTATTAACTTGTAATTATGTGGGCATTCTCTTATGCTGCAGCATGTTACAAGTCATGTTGAGAATTGTTTGATTCATTCTCTCTGACACTTAATTTTATTGAGTGATCACAACACTCTTATAGCAAATATAGAGAAAGCAGCAAATTTCAAGCATCCCATGAACTTCAAATAATTAAGGGAGAAGGTTTTAGGCAATTTGAAAATGCCTAAAGTGATTAATGGAGAAAGGGAGTAACATCCAGAACCTATTTTCGGTCATTTTTCGTAACCTTATAAGCTAGAATTATACTTAATAACTTATTAAACAACCTATTAAGCTTAATTGCCTTTAAACTAATGGGATTCACAAAGGATTTATTAAAACTAACAATTGCATAATGCCTAACAAACGACTATTTTCCTACATATGTTTGGAAGACAGTAACAGCCAATTCAGTGAATCAAAGCGCACGAGGGACCACAAAATGCATATCCTTTGTTAGTCCACCTGTGTCATGATACGTGATTTAGCAGCACTGCTTGAATAGACGAGAGAGTATCTTGCTTAAGAGATTTGAATCCTCTCCATTCCACTTATTATATTTTTTGGAGATGTAAAGTAGTAAAATCTCAGTCAACTAATTTATTTACAATGAATGAGATTAATATACTTATGTTTTTCAAAATCAGATATTGAAAGAAAAAAAATCCACCTATTTAAATTAGCTTGGATGACAGATTGACAACATTTACTCCTTAATTATCACGAAACTGAATTTTTTTTTTCGTTTCCCTGGTTATGCATAATTAATTATGAAGAATAATTTTGATTTAGTTTTATCAATATATGTATGTAGAGGGCAGGGTAACAAAGTTATATAAGGGAATGGTCAGAGGCTATTATAAGACCCTCCAGCCACCTCCAATGTGTCTAACGATTCTAATACCGCCTCCTTGGGGCCAACAATGCCAAAGGGGATTTGAACCCCCGTCCTGAGGGGTTTTGTACTGTGATTGCCAATCAACATGTCAGGATACGCAACACTCATATATATATATAAGAGCCTTCAGAACCTTTTTACATGCCAAGAGATCCTTTATTTATAGAGAAATTAAGAAGAGAGAGAGATTACATTTATGCCTCTGTTCAAAGGTGCTGTGAGGGATATTTTGGTCATTTTATCATTCTGAAGCGTTGGAGTATGTCGACGTTGGGTAGTCGGCTACTAGGGATGGTCGACCGACCCAAGGAGCTGGTGGGTGACCCGAGGGGCTTGTTACTGGCTAGCTGGAGCAAGGTGGTTGGCTAAACAGAGGAATCCCTATTAGCATAACTTTGGCAATAATTTATGCTGGCTCGACGATGCGGTATTTTTTTGACTATACATAAAGCCCTCGAGTTTTTTATTTCTTGAAGATGAAGTTGCAATAAGAATAAACAACTTAGAAATACAGATTTTTGGGTTGTATGTGGAGCTGAAACACCAACAGATAAAAAAGCACCCATTGCATATGCGACGGGTGGTGAGTGCCTTTGCGCCCACTGGAGTGTTGTTTGATCATCAAAGAGGTTGGCACATAAGTTCCAGCCTATGGGCGCATATGTTCCCACTTATACTTGGACACTGCTTTTATACAGAGACGCTGACGCTTATGCACCATGCACGAACCTGTTGACACTTATGCACCCAATATTAGGCATTTTGCTTCTTTTCTACAGATACCACGATGCTTAAGCACCAACTCCGGGCCCCTATGCTCTCGAAGTAGTTTGTACACGAATTAATTGGCTTTCAAGGCAATTTCGAGCAAGCTAAGTGCATGAAGTGGTGTTTCCTTCTGAAGTTCTTTGATAAGCATTTCGATGAATGTGAGAAGGGTCAAAGAGGTGGATTTTGGGAATTCAGAGTGATTCTTGCCTCAGATTGAAGATAGAAGACAATGGAGCGTGTAATGTATTTTATTATGTATAGAGAGAAAAATAATGTGAGCTCTTTTAAAAACATTCTAAATTTCATAGTGAAATTTATGGTGGTGTGGCTCCATGTGTTTTTCTTATTTTTGGGTTTTTCCTCATAAAATTCTCGTGTGCTTTTCTGGTTGTTTTGATTGTGCTTCTGATTATAATTTTGTTCCAGTTTTCTTGAATCTTGTATGATCATTTTATTCCATGGGGTGGTTTAGTTTCTAATTGGTCCTAAACCCCACTAAAGTTGGGAATTCTTCTATGCATTCCTATCAAACTGATGTCAGAGTAGGGTTTGATTTGAGTGGGAGCAATGGTTGAAGAAGCAAGGTTCAAGGTGGAGAAGTTCAATGGAATGAACTTTGCATTCTTGAAGATGTAGGTGGAAGATTTGTTGTATCAGAAAAAGTTATATTTCTTATTACAATGAATCACAAGGAAGACTGAGTTTGTGTCTGTGGAGGAATGGGAAGTGTTATATCGAACGCCATTAGGTTTGATACAGTTGTCACTTTCCTCATATGTTATGTTCAACAGTGTGCATGAGAAAACTACAGTGGATCTCATGCCGACACTGACCAAGATGTACCAATAACTTTCTACTTCCAGAAAGGTTTTTCTGATGAAAAATTTATTCAACATGAAGCTGATGGAAGATAGTTCAGCGGCAGAGCATCACAGTAACTTTAACACTGTGACGAGCTAGTTTTGTTTGTGGGGATAAAATTTGATGATATGGTCATAGCATTAATGATACTATCTTCGTTGTCAGACAGTTGAGATGGCTTGGTAAGGGTGGTGAGTAATTCTTCAAGGACTTCGATGACATCATAGGTCTAATGCTGAATGAAGAAGTTCGCAAAAAAGTAGCGAATGGTGAATCTTCATGTTCTGCATTGAATGCTAATAATAGATGAAGAATATGGACATGAATACAGGTGGAGGCAGATCCAAGTCCAAGAAGGGAAAGCCCAAGTCAAGTAGAGGAAAATGTTTGAACTGAAGTAAGAAAGGGCATTTCAAGAAGGACTGTAAAGCTCCAAGGAAATTTGGTGATGGAGGGCAGGAAAGTAGTTTCTCTACTAATATCTCACTGGTGAAATCCAAAATGACTCCCTGGTTTTATCCCTAATCAGTCTTGAATCCTAGATAGATATTCATATGCCTCTATTCATGCTTGCCCTAATAAAAATGTATTTGAAAACTACACTTAGAGTGATCTAAGGAAGGTTAATTTGGGAGATAACAAGGTGTGCAGTATAGTAGGAAAGGGTGATGTTGACATCAGTTTGCTGAATGAAACAATCTGGAAGCTTACTAAAGTAAGGCATATTCCAAATTTAACGAGAAATCTTATCCCTGTGAGCCAACTGGCAAAGTCAAGACTCATCACTATTTTTACAAGTGATTCGTGGCAGGGGATCAAGGATCATTTGTAATGGCTCGGGTCGACATTGAATGCATCATTTATCTGATCAATAAAATGACTAATTGCATTGATGTGACTAGAACCATGGTGGATGCAGGTTTGTGGTTCCATAGGCTTGACAATATGAGCGAGAAATGTATGAAATCTCTACTTTCAAAGACAGAGCTTTAGGATTTGAAATCAGTTGATTTGGATTTCTGTGAAGATTGTATTTATGACAAGTAGAAGAAAGTTTTCTTTTCTAAGAGCAGGTCAATGGTGAAATCAAAGAAACTGGAGTTAGTGCATATTGACATATGGGGCTTTAGTCTAGTTCAGTCTATTAGAAAGGTATGTCTATCTCATTTAAGAGTATTTGGGTGTTCTGCATATCTATTTGTTGATGCTGAGTCCAAGAGAAGTTTGACTGCAAATCTGTCAAGTTCACCTTCATTGGATATGACTTAGATGAATTTGGGTATAAGTTTTAGGATTGTTAGAATCAGAAATTCATCAAAAGCAAAGATGAAAAATACAATGAGATAAAGATGTACAAGAATAGGGTCAGAACTCAGGACAGTCCATCAGTTACTTCTGAAGAATCTAGATATGTTCAGATGGATGACACTGTGATAAGGAGTGTGGAGAAAAAAGTAGTGCTCGACCAGAAAAAGTACTAAAAGTTCCTTAATCATCTGCTACAAAAGTTAAAAGATCTTTCAGAGTGATACGACTCGTATATAGGTATTCTCCTTATTTATATTATTTGTTACTAATTGATAGTGGTGAACCAGAATGCTTTGGATGAAGATTCAAGGGAGTGGGAGTATGCTATGGATGAAGAAATGCAATCTTTGGAGTCAAATCAAACTTGGGATTTGATGGTACTACTAAATGGCAAAAGATCACTGCACAATAAGTGGGTTTATAGGCTAAAAGAGAAGTCAGATGATAATAAGAGCTACAAGGCAAGACTTGTTGTGAAGGGTTTCCACCAAAAGGAAGAGTGGATTACACAGAGATCTTCTCCCCATTGGTGAAGATGACGACTGTCAGGGTTTTGCTGAGTCTAATAGAAAACAAAGCTCTTTATTTGGAGCAGATGGATGTAAAAATAGCTTTCTTACAAAGAGATCTGAACGATGAGCTATACATGGTGCAACCACAAGGTTACAAGTAACAGTTTGATTTACAGATTAAAGAAGAGTTATATGGCTTGAAGCAGACCCTAGGCAGTGGTACATGAGGTTTAACAGGTTCATGTCAAACAATAGGTACTTAAAGTATCATGTAGACCATAGTTGCTTCATTGATCAAACACTTCGGTAATTATTATATTTTGTTTTTCCTATATGTGGATGACATGTGACCAAAGTAAAATATGTTAAGATTTTCGTACCTCTTTTATACTGTTTTTAATGATATTGCACTTTAAAGAAATGTATTTTTGATGTTTTGTTGCAGGAATGATGAATTAAGGTCAATGGAGCAAAAATATGCAAAAAGGAGCGAATTTGGAGCAAAAAGTACCAAAATGTGGAGAATTGCACTAGGGCGCCAACGGCGTCATCGACACCGCCGACAGCGAGCTTATCCCGAGGCTGCAGGACAAAATCTTCAGAAGGCCGCCGACGGCGCCATCGAGGATCGACGATTATGTGTACTTGTTCAATGGATAAGGTCGGATTTTGGAGGGGTGCATAAGCAACTCTTGGGAAAACTCATCCACATCTTTAAAGAGAAGATTTTGGCCGAAAATAGAGGAGTCCTAGAGGTTAGATAGGTTCCATTAGTGTGTAGAGAGCTTGCTAGAGCGTGTAACTGTGAAGAATTCTTCGAGAAATTGTAAGAGTGGAGGGAAAATGAGAGATTTTTTCCTCCTTGCTAATTCGAAGAGGAATTCCGTATGCTGTAAAGAAAGGAAGAGATTCAGAGGAACTTCAAGGAGTGTTCTTGGGGAGAAATTTAGAGATAAGTTATTTACTTGTTATAGTTTGTATGGCTTTGATTTTATATATGAATTCCAAGTTTTGTTGTGTTTTCCCCA
>NW_018220479.1:301472-386238 GCF_001263595.1 Phalaenopsis equestris
AGAATTATTAAAAAGTTTTTACTTAAATTGCAACTTATCTATATATTTATATATTTATATTTATATTTTTAATTATATTACTGAGTACTAATTTTAAATTGTATGCGCAAATTTGTTTCTCTCTTTTATTTTTTAAGGAGTTTTCAGTCTGTCGATTGACGTATACTTCTCTTTCCCGAAGAAGTTTGTCTTTCGGGTCATATGAATGACCGGGAGAAGAGAGGAATCAGAAAAGACAAAGATACAACAAACAAGAGAAAACACAAAATGTGGAGAGCCAACGTGTAGTAAACCTCGCAAGGATAGACCAAGCATGTCCTCCCAAACACGATTGGACGGAGGCAACTTGGACTGATATCCGCAAAAAAATACCTACATAGACTACCCATAACCAAAGATTCAACTGTAGGTGTCTATTCTGGGGTCAAGAGCACTTCCAAGGAAATTTATCACACTTAATTAATTACATCTTAAGTTGTATCCAAGAACACTCTAGCTAAAAGAGATTTTGTTTACATTATCAGGAGCCTGGGGGAATAGACCATCAAAGGAAGGTTATATCGTGTGGGAAAGTCCCAATGCTTTAAAGCTCATGCTAAGCCAACAGGTAGAGAATGAATCTCTCACATCCCAAATGGGTAGCGTCATCGACACACGGGTCCATGGAACAACCTAAATCATCTTGATGGAGATATCCCAATGTGTTAAGGCACGTATGGACCACAAGTGCAAAGGACAAATCGTCGTATCCCAAACGAGAGAAGGCTCATCGAGATCGAGCTATCAACATGACATCGACAAAGTCAAAGGAGCAACAGGGATCAAAGAGACTCAACAACAGGAAGTTAGAGTAATCCTAAAAGGAAGAGATAGTTGGGTCGGAGTATCGCAGACCTATCATACACAGCCACTAGGATCTTAAGTCAACCTAGTCGTGACGGTAGCTGACCCAACATGTCATGAGATCCTCTGTCAACAATTTGTGAATTATGTCGTCCATGGGTAACTCGATAGCCCTAAGATCAAATGAATGAAATTATGTCCTATGACTATAAGTTGGGCTCCAAGAGGTAGGACTCACACATGCCAAAGTAGCGAGGATGCCTTGGGAAAGGTGAAAAGTGAAGGTTCAGCTACAAAGTTGGAAACACTCCAAATAAAATTTCTTATACCCCGTCTAGGTTGGGGAGTCTTCTAACACCCTAGGCGCACTAGACAACCACCTATGTAAAAAATGTATGTTGGGTCAGTCATGTTGGAGAAGCACAGAGACTTCTAGAGCGGTCCTTAAGTAAAGTGAAGGTCATATTATATGACTTGTATGATAGCCATGCATGCAACCCATTTTAAAATCTACCCTGAAGGCCATGAAGTAAAAGTGTAGTTTTAAAGTCTTGAATATTTTAATCCTAAAAATTTATTATCTTGAATATTTATTAAGATTTTGTAAAAAACTTATAATTTTAGGGTCCTTAATGAGCCTGTATTATATTTTCATGGAATCCCAGACAAGCCACTGAAATAAACAAGGAAAATGTGCATACAAGCAGGCAGACAAGCAAGCAATAAAGCAAAAAGAAAGCAAGGCATGTAAAATAATAAAAGAACGATGTCGCTGGTTCGGCAACATATCCCAAAAAAGAAAAAAGCGTCTGGATTCTGCATATACATGTCTGGTCCTAATTCTATGCATCAATATGAAATACAAAATTAAGATATGGGGCAAGAGAATCAGCTCAGGGTCCCCTCCACGTGGTTCCCGTGACAAACACCTTGGAACCCATGTCTGTATCTCATTTTTACTACAAGACTCTTCTAAACTCTAAAAGTACATGAGAAAAGAAAAAACTCAATCATACATGAAAACAAATGTTAGCGGGAAAACCCACATGCAACATATATAACGAGTTGTGCCTTATGAGTGGGGGAGCTGAGTAGCACCTGTAAGCAAAAGAGTAAAAAATCATCACATGCTCCCCCATAGCGGTACTCTTTTGTGTTCATATAGAGGCACGACTCCCTACAGAAGAATTTCCTAACACACTACGATGCATATGCAGCATGCAGACACACCAAAAACACAAAAGAAAGGATTTTTGCATTGGACAAACAATCCAACAAAGAACAATAGCCAGACATTAAAAAGACTACCTAGCACCCTAAATCCTAGCCTAGCACACCATCTAACGGAAAGTGTCCTAACCGAGTACCTTTGTGCATGGGGTAAGTCTCCAGCTACCGTATGACTTTGACGGGGTCGCTATGTTGGCCCCATCCTAAAGTACGCCACAGATGAAGGGTGACATTTAAAAAAAAAACGTCCTCACATATGTCATAGCTTAATGGTTGTAAAAGTAGGTGGATAATACTAAGTAGTAAAAATATCCATTTTATACTTTTAAAATGGTGGTCCTACAATGTGGATAATACAAATCAATTTATTTGGTCCATTCCCATTGAAAATGAAATTAAAAATATTTTAATGGATATGAATATTGATGCTATTGTTGGACCTGATTTTTATCCAGTGTACTCTTTCAAATGTGTTGACAAATTTGTAAAAACTGATGTGGTTGATGCTAATAAAGATTTCCTTAGTGGATTTCTTCTTCCAAAATTCTTTTCTAGCACCTCACTTATCCTACTTTCTAAAATTAGCAATCCTGAAATCCAGAATCGCTTTAGGCCCATCAGTCTTTGCACTATTTTTAATAAACTTATAACTAAATTCCTTGCCTCTATACATGTTAAATAGCTCCTTAAGATTATTTCTCCTAATAAAATTGGGTTTATAATAGGGATATCTATATCTAATAATGTGTTCTTACTTAAGAATTCATTTATGATTTATTTTGTAAAAATTGTGGCCATAATGTGGTTATTAAATTGGACATTTCTAAAGCCAATGATAATCATGATTAGATTTTTTTTTTGTTTAATACTCTTTAACTTTTGGGTTTTGATGATAAAAGCACTTTTTCCTACCTTATTTATTATTGTTGTTGAATATATGTTTAGAGGCCTTAAAAAAAATTTTAAAAATAAGATGTGTTTCTACAAAACTAATTATTCATTTGATATTATCCATCTTAGTTTTACTGATGACTTTATTATATTTTATAATAGTTCCGTTACTCCCATTAAGCTCATTAGCATATTCTTGAAATACTTCGGAAATTTAGTCGTTTGGTTATTAATTCTAAAAAAGGTTATTTTTTTTCTTCCAAAACAAGTTCTTCAAGATCTATCAACAACATTAAGAGTATATTAAATTTCAATGTAAAATATCTTCCTATTAAGTACGTGGGTGTGCATTATCATTTCATGCATCTATTTATAACATCAAAATATAATGAATGTTAATATCAAAATCTTAAGCACGTAAATTTTTTAGAGAGATTTTATGAAAACTGATTCGAGAGATCTGAAGCAAAACATCGAACAGAAGTGTACAAAATCAAAAAACACAGGAAAACACAAATAACATCAAGATTTAATGTGGAAAACTCTGCGAACAGAAAAAAAAATCACGAAGCCACACTACACCAAGAAATCCACTATGAAAAATGAGGAGAAAAGTAAAAATTACACCACATTTAAGCCTCTCTATACCATTTGGAACTCAATAACACTCATTCTCTTCTTCCTTAGAAGAGAACGGTTGAAATCCAACACAATGCACAAAAAATCCCACAATGAAGCCAAAATTTAAAGCCTAGAATCACTGAATTTGCTTACTTGCATCTGGATGCTACAATGCACAACAGTGCTCCACCGGGCGTAGGGGCGCTAATCTTTGGGTGCTGCATTGTTGAATGCTCGTGTTCTTGAACCTGTGTTGGATGTAGAGACACTCCTCTAGTGTATCGCACTATCGAGTACTCTATTCCATGAGATTTACAAGGCACACTGTCGCTCCTAGGCATCAGGATGCTAGGTATAGAAAAAAATATTATGCTCAACCCCTACCTCACGATCGCTCACTGTTAAGCTTGATCAATGAAATTGTGAGCTTTTAATGGCCAATTGATCGTCACAATTAGACTCCACATCATAAAAATCTCCCACTTGGATATTGATTGCAATCAATTATATTCCTTCAAATATGTAACACCTTTCTTATTATGAACAGTAGTGTGGCTCATCCCGGTCTCAACTTTCCTGAACTCCAACTGAAGTCAAACATAGCTTCATTTTCTCCATAGTTATATGTCATTATATCTACAGGATTTTGAGTTGTGTGTATCTTCTTCAAAGACAATTGATCATCTTATAAGAGTGAATGAATGAAATGATACATTAGTTAAATGTGCTTCATCCTGACATGAAATACGACATTCATTGCTAGATGAATATCATTCATATTGTCACTATGAAATTTTTAATTCTCTTGCTCTTTGCCGAATTTTGTCATAAAGCACTGTAGCCAAATAATTTTTTCACTGCCCTCAATGATAGCAATATACTCAGCTTCAACAGTTCATAAAGAAACGACCTTCTGTAACTTGGAAATCCAACTCACTATTGTACTCCCCAAAGTGTAGAGATAATATGTTTTACTTCTTCTACCATCAATATTTTCTGTCAGATCTAAATCTACATATCCTTGTAGATCAATCTCTGCACTCCCAAAACAAAGTACTATGTTTATTGTTCCTCTCAAGTATCTGAGAATCCACTTCACCAATTCTCAATGACATTTCCCTGGATTACTCTAGTACCTAATGACCATTCTCACTACATGTGCAATATATGTTCTTATACATACCATCACATACATAAAGCTTCCAATAGGCAAAGAATAGAGGGTTCCTTTTATCTGTGTTTGATTTGTTTTAGATATAGTTGATTGTTCCTTAGATGTCCTAAAATGTCAAGCTAAGAGGGTGCAAATAGATTTTGTTTCTTATGTTGAACTTGTGTAGAACCTTCTCAACAAATTCTGCCAGGATAGCTCCAATATACTTGAACTCATGTCTCTACTGATTTTCATTCTAAAGATTTTCTTAGTTTGATCTAAATCTTTCATTTCAAACTCCCTTAATAATTGCTCATTCATGTCTCTAATCTTCCTACATATATGCTCCTATAATCAAACATGTCATCGACATACACAACAAGCATAATATAACAATTATTAAAATATTGAATGAAAAAATAGTGATCCTGTTAAGCACTTCGTGTACCCACTGTCAGATATGAACTTGTCAAACCTCATGTACCACTATTTTAGGGAATGTTTCAAATCATAAAGACTCTTTTTCAGTTAACAGACCATGTCTTCCTTTCTCAAAGTTTTATATCTCTGTAGTTGCACCATGTACAGTTCTTCTAACCCACATTGTAAGAATATTGTCTTCATATCCATATGCTCCAAATCTAGGTCTTCTAATGCTACTAATCTCACACAACTCTAGTAGTTGTCATCTTCACTATAGGAGAAAATATCTATATATAGTCAACTCCTTCATTTTGTTCAAATCCCATTACAACAAGCCTTGTCTCATAGCAATTATTAAAAATCTAATTCTTCTTTCAGCTTGCAGACTCACTTGTGCAACGCCTTTTTGTCATCTATTAATCATGGCAATTCTCATGTATGATTTGATATTAATGTTTGCATCTTATCATCAATGACAAAATTTTACTCCTATGATTCATCAACTTGAGTCGCTTAATATAACACTCTGGTTCACTATTATCAGTTAGCAATATATAGGACAAAGAAAAGGAATGTTTTTGTATGAATCATGTGATTCTATTGGACCCCTTGATTTCAATAACAAATGTTTGAGGAACTTCAATTGTTTCTCAAATTGAGCAATATTTCTTTCTCCATCTTCCTAATCGCTTAATTCTTCTCTCAACATGTTTGGAGGGGTCTTCAGAGGCAATTGATGGACAAACCTAAGTTATGTTTTTGTCCATGTACATCTTCATTTCATTGAAATTAACATCCCTACGCCTAATGAATTTTTTATTATGAAAATCTCAGCTTTTGTAACCAAATTCATCTGAGTCATACCCAATGAAAGTACATTTGATAGATTTTGGATCAAGCATCAACATGAACATATGATGAACTAAATAATTTCATTTACTTGTTTGTCACTCCATGCTTCTTCAAGTCTGTCTTCACTCAAAAGTATGGATGGAACAATATTTTTTAGATAAATTGTAGTGTTCACTTCTTTTGCCCTCAACTGTTTTGGCAAGCCTACATGCAACCTCATACTCCAAACACGCTTTATGATTGTTCGATTCACGGGACCAACAACATCATTTTATTGTGGTGTCATTGGAACAGAGAACTCATGTATAATTCATTCTAAAGCACAATAGCTTATGGACCTCCGATCATAATACTCATCACCATTATTTGATATTAGACAACTCAACCTCAAGTCTGTCTCACTTTCAACCATAGCTTCTCACTTCTTAAACACACCAAACACATTATATTCATATTTTAAGAAATACACATACCTTTATGTTGTGATAATCATGAAAATGACAAAGTATTGAGAGTCTCCAATAGACTGAATGATAGTAGGATCTCATACATCAACATGCATTAACTCCAATTTTTTTTTACTTCACTTTGACCCACTTTTAGAAAAAAAAAAAAGGTAACCTTCTTATGCTTGCCATAAACACGATCTTCACAAAAATCTAAACTTATTGATTTTATACCCTAAAATTTGTTTTTAGAAAGTAGAGACTTCATACATTTTCCACTCATATAGCCAAGCCTACGATGCCAGACCCGCATGAACCTTTTCTCCAACTACTCCAATGAATTTAGACAATCTCATTGATCATATAGAGGGTGATTTTAATGTTACCTCAAGCCATCACCATTTTTTTCTTTTAGTCACCTTCCAATCACATGTGAAAGTCTTCACATATCCTGATCTTGCAAACTAACAATCAATTTTTTTTCAAACATGGAGCATGTCCTACATCATTCAGTTTACAGATAGATCCATTTGGCAATATGATATCAACATAGCTCCTCAAAATACTACAAGCCTTGTTGTCTCACAAATACATCTTCTCTAGATCACTTTGAGTGTAGTTTTTAAACATCTCTTTATTGGGGCAAGCATGAAAAGAAGCACATGAATTTATTATTCACGATTAGAAATAAAATATAGGAGTCACCTTGAATTTTATTTGTGGAAATATTTGTGGAGAGTTTTCTACATGTACCTCCACAACCATTCTTCATCAGAGCTTTATTGTCTTTCTTAAAGTGACATTGCTTCCCGCAATTCCAACATTTGCCTCTGCTTTTTCTCTTCCTGCCCTAAACTTTACTCTCTTGGACTTGAATCTGTCCCTACTTGTGTTACTATAGATATTCCATTTTCTAGTTTCAACAATCAAAACAAATTTTGAAGTTTCACTGCATGTCTTCTTGTGAACTTTTTCATTCAACATTAACCCCATAATATCATCAACGTTTAACTACATATTTCCTTAAGAGTTACTCACCACAATAACAAATCCATCCAACTATCTAGCAATGAAGATTAGAGTAACATTGTCCTAATCTCATCATCAAACTTGATGCGAATATAACACAACTTATTTATCACAGTTTTGAAGTCATTCAATTGTTCGGCCACTAAGTTATCATCTACTATCTTGCTAGTGCTTTTATGAGATCAACAATAGTCTTTTCATTCAAAATGTTAGTCTTATTCAAAATGTTGAAAGCAACAAACGAGGAAAGTAAAAAATAGAATCAAACCTAGAGTTATTCGATCAAGAACTTCCCATTTTTCTAGTCATCGATTTCGACTTCTTGGTGATTTCATCTGTTGACAAATACAATTTCTTTTAAAATAACAATAATCAAATTGCATTTTCAAGAAAATAAAGTTTGAATCATTGAACTTCTCAAATTTGTACCTCACTTCATCGGTCATTGCTTCCATTCAAACCAAAAAACTTCAAAAATCCCGCTCTAATACCATTTGTTGTGAGAGACTGTGGAAATCAATTCGAGATTCGAAGCATAACGTTGAACATAAGCATACAAAGCCATAAAACACAAATAACAACAAAATTAACATAAAAAAATTCAAGAACAGGAAAAAATCACAGAGCCACACCGTTAAGAAATCTACCATAAAACATGAGCAGAATTGTACAGATTACACCACTTTCAAACCTCTGTACAAATTTGAGAACTCAAGAATACTCTTCTTCCAAGATAAATGGTTGAAATTCAACAAAATGCACACAATTTTGTAACGAAGCCTAAACATAAAGCCTCAAATCGTTGAATTTAATTATTGGCATCGGGGCACTATGAAAGGGCACACTAGAGCTCCGTAAGACACAGTGGTGCTGACCTCTAAGCGTTGCATTGTTGAACACTTGGGTTCTTGGACTTGTGTTGAGCACAGCGGTGCCCATCTTGGGGGCCGCATTATCGAGCGCTCTATTCGAGGACATGCACCGAGCACGACGGTGCTAGATACAAGAAAAAAATGTTGAGCAAAACCCCCTAACTAAAACAGTGGTTCACCACCCCGCCACCCCCACACATTTCCCGAGCAAACTCACCAAGCTTGGTTGGCAAAACTAAGAGCTTTGAGTGACCAGTTGATCGCCACAATCACACTCCACATCATAAAATAAACAGATAAGAGTTCTGTGACATGTACCCCAAAAAAAATTTAAAAGAATAACTTGAAAAGCTAACCCAGAGGATGACTAGCCGTGGATAATAATAAAGAAAAGAAAAAGACAAAACTGAAACTAAGCCAACACATTAAACGCAAAAGAAAACTGTAAAAATTATCAAGCTGAGAAGTCAATACGAGAACATAAAACTTATAAAGCTTAGATTTTTGGAGTGTTTTTAGCCGAAGTTATGTATTTATTGAAATCGATTATGAAAACTCGAGAACATCAATGTTCATGTTCAAGAAAAAATATTGCATGCAGAGCAGCGAAGAATGGCCGCAAGCAAAATTTTATCCACGTTCAGGCAGCAGACCAATGCTTGCCTTTGAAAGCTCCATAGCACTAGAGGAGATGAGAATAAAAAAAAATTATAAACATAAAAAAATAAATAAATATTAAAGACTAATACTAGTCCTGAGATAATAAGATGAGCTTCAAATGTTTTAATTTGGAAAGAACACATCATAGCATAAAACAAAATAGAAATATATATATAACAAAAACAGGAAAATAGGCCTCACCCCATAAAAATGAAAGTTTGTGGAACAAATAGGTCAAAGAAAGATCAACACGGAGATTCGTAAGCATGAAAAAAAAGAATCAATGACTCATAATTTAAAAGTTTTACAGTAAAACACAGAGTAGAAATAGCTTTATAGAGGCAAGGAGCCTGATATCGAGTAAAGCTCAAACTCAGCCAAGAGCTTTGCTGCCCTTCTTCTCAAATGATCATTCGTGTTCTCTTTGCGAAGCGCAGACAAGTGTATAAGAGGGATCCTTACCTCATGACTGTAGCTATCTGAGACCTCCCTGACCGTAAACACCATCTCCAGCATCGCAAGCACTTCCTCAATCAAAGCCGGATTTTCGCCATTCAAAATAGGAAGCATTGGTTCTATGGCCCCAACTTTATGCAGAACAGTTGCACCTCTTGCTACAATTCCCTGAACTAATGTTTTCAGTGCAAGAATTGCCTTCAGTTTTACTGCATCATCATGATCTTGAAGCAACTTCACCAGCGGTGATAGAGCATCAGCCTTCAACAAACAGAAGCTAGATTCAACAGAACATATTCCGCCATGAACTTCACAAGTACGAATTCGCTTCCTGAGAAAACAAAAACATCCTTCTCGATATGGCGCTTTTGTCAAATTGAGGCTGTTTGATGACAGGTCCCCAATAAGTTCTGCTGCTCTTGCTTTAGCTGTCCCACTTCCAGTTAACAGAATGTTCACCAGCAAAGGATAAACTCCTGATTGAACCATCATTTTCTGCATATCTAAGTCAGCAGGAGTCATGAAGCCAGAAAGCAAATGAAGTACATTTTCTTTTGCTTTCATACTGCCCATGTCTAATATGTTCAAAATTATAGGTATTGCCCCAGAATCTGCTAAGCCTTTGATAAGATCAAAGTTGGTATTTCGAAGATTGGTCAACAAGTCTATTGCTATAAGCTGATGTTGTGGTTGGTTATCATCTTTAAGGAAGTGCATGAATGTCTCCAATCTCCTGCCAACTAGGAGGAAATCTGTGATACGAGATGGCTCATTCTGAGAGAATTGATGGACAAGCTCAAGTGCATAATTCTGAATTTCTTTATCAGAATCCTCAAGCAGAGGGAGAATACTAGGAAGACCATTTTGGATGGTAACTGCACTCTCGGCAGCTACTTCTGCAGACTTGCAGATCCTAAGAAGAGCTCTAAAAGCAGGCTTTCGTATACCATTGGAGGTGCTTGAGCTCTCAAGCACAGAAATTAAGTTGGTTATCATCAGCTCTTGATCATGAAGTACAACGCCAGTACCAGTGAGAAATTCCAAGCCAATAGAAGTAAGCTTCTCAAAAATTTCAGAGCATTTTTCTCTGATAATAGGGGAGACTTGTGGTGAAGATATCTGTTCGAGAATGAGGGGAACTGCTCCAGCTTCTACAACTAATCTTCTATTCTCATAAGAAGTGCACAGCTTAGCCATGACTGAAAAAGAAAGCTCCCTGGATTCAGCATCTCCTGATGCCAACATTATCAGAGGATTAATCACTCCATCCTCTCCAAGATGCTTTACATCCTCATCAAGTAATTGCATTCCTTCAAGGCCTCTCATCATAGATTTCTTTGATAACTCTGGCCCTGCAATTTCATTTAATGAATGAAAAAGATTGTTTGAGCCAATCGTTTTAACTTAATCAGAGGAAAAATATAGAAAATTTAATTCGGAAACAAAAATTCTGCTATCCTTCTATTAGTAATGCTATTTACTGCAAAGCAGCTCATGACTAAACTAGGAATAATTATCTACTTAACTGCTCATAGCTCTATCTTAGCCATTAGAGTATTAAAAAAAATTCTAGATTTTTGGGTGCCATAGATTTCTTTCAAAAGTATCCGGTTACTCCACCATTCTTCAAGCCAAATTCAAGTCTTATATTTTGGATAATGAATACTCCACAACATTATCAGATACTCCGCACATGTATCTGGACTGAGTTTCAAGCAAGGGTATTTGGATGCCAAGGTCTTTTTTCAAATATTTTGAAGAACTTTTAGTATCTTTATTATGTGATCTTGAACAGTTGCATTGACAGACTTTTCTTCTCTAAAGAGAGATATGACCATTGTCCATTTTCATTCCTCAAATTCAAAATCACACTAATGATTTTCATTTACAGTATGAAAGTACACAGGGATTAAGCTTCATCAATTTTCATAAAAATTATAGAATTCATTAAACATAAATAAAAAAAAAGTTTTAGAAGGTATATAGACACACAAAAATGGATAGAAGACAGTCTTTTAAAACCTAAATTAAAATAATGCATGCATCTTGAGACGATAAAATTTGAACATGTTCAAGTCATGTTCAAACATCACAAAATGTTTTAAAAATGTCATATATGCACAAACATAAACGCCTCAAAAAAAAGCATGCAAGTACCTTATACAAGTGCTTAGTGCAAATGCACCGAAAGTTCTTCAAATGCTTCTTATAGGTGCACCAAAATTATGCAATTGTTTATGTAAGTGCATTAAATGTTGAACAAATATATTATGTAGGTCGACCAAAATAGATGCACGACACATCAAAACTAATTCCGTGCACATGTATTTTGACAAATGAGTTAAATACTTGAATTCAATGTCTAAGAATGATGCCAAACTGACTTAAAATGAACTCAAAGTACCCCACTCAAAGAAATGTGAGTGTTCGAAGAACTTGCACTTGTTTGGAAAAATCCAAACACATTTTAAAAGTTCGAGCTCAAATTAATCAAGCTGAATTTTCTCTCGAGCGGGTCATCTTGCTTAAGGCAAAGTTGTAAGCCTCACATTTCAAATCTGATCTTATGTTCCTACAGCTAAAGTTAATAAAACTTACCTCATGTCCGACATCTATATTTTTTTTATAAAAGGCAAATTCATTGATGTAAAAGGAAGATACAAAGGTTTTAGTGAGTGGGTACAAAGAGCTCACTCACAGGGAATACAACTCACTCTAAAAGAGACTTTAAAATACTCATATACCCCAAAAAAGAGAAAAGAAAACTCCTATTCATGGTGGGTGAATTTGGCACTTCCCCTCCCTCTGGTTCTAGGGAGAGAGTCCAACACCAGACTGAGATGTGGGCTTCCCAAAACTATCAAACCGTCATCCTGAAAATTTTCGAGTTCTAGCATTTCTTTTTTCTTCTTCCTAGATTTGTAAACTTGTCATTCATCTACCAGTATGTCCCATCTGATCTATTTGTGGATATTCGATGGAGAACTCACCCAGAGGGGTATGTTGATCCGTAAATTATTGATCAGTCTCTGCCTGCAGAACACCTTGATCACGGTGCTCCTCCAGGGCTTGGTTACCTTTTCCTCTCACGATAAGTGGTTCCAAAACATGCCGGCTAGCATCTGCTACAACCAAATTCGTAGTATTTATGATATGAGAAAGAACTATTTCAACAGCAGTGGGAAGTAGCTAGGGAACTGGTTGGTGAGAAATAGCCTAATGAGACAAATTTTCATTCAACATTTCTGGAAGATCTTCAGTTTCTGCTATATTTTCCTCCACTTGGGTGATGTTATTAGGGACTGCAAAATTCAAATGCACAGGGAGGTTGGATCTCAAATGTGGATGAAACCTGAAACATTTGGCAAATGTGTGCCCAATCAGTTTATAGTGATTACAGTAATAGAGTCTTTGCTCTGTGACAATTGGCTGTCAATATCCATTGTGGGTAGTACCAAGTCATATTTCTTCCACATCAATGAGAGTGATATCCCTTTCAACAAAAATCCTTGCGACTCTCTCGTTGTTTTAAACCTGAACAACCACCAAACTTTTATCCCCTTCCAAACTCTGTCGATCTTGCATAATCTCATTTTCTTGCTATTTCACAACCACCTCCCCATTAAATCCAATCCTTAAATACCTTCTAGGAATCCTAGAATGATGTCATTTTGTATCAAAGTTCGACAAACATTAAATTTTTAAGGATTTTTCTTCTTCGCTCCTAACCTAACTGTTCCATGAAATCAATACACTAAAAACATATATCTCAATTCATACCCCTAACCCTAAACTTTTAAAAACTAACATTCCTACCTCCATAAATATTCCATTTGAAGACATGCCACTTAAACTTTAACCACTGGTCAACATTTAATCAACAATTTTACATCAATCGAAACCTAATTAAGGATCAAATCATTATGCCGCCAAGGAGAGATATTCCAAAACTTACCATAGAGGATATACAATGAGAAAATCTCCAATTACAACAGATGCTCGTTAATTTTGAAAGAAGGCAATAAGGGGAAGTCACCCACAACAACAACGGTGATCACCTAAATGGAATAGATGAAGATAAAGCAAGAAACTTGTAGTGATGCTGCATCTTTTCGACAGAGTATATGAGAGAGTCACTTTAGTGTAAAGGTGGATTTAACAAATCAAAATTTGACGGTCACAAGGATCTGGAAAAATTCATTGAATGCCTCCAAACTGTGAAACAAATCTTTGATTACAGGATTGTTCCACCTGAAAAATGGATCAAGCAAGTTGCCCTCAAGTTAAAAAAGAATATTTCCCTATGGGAAAAAAAAGAAATATCTAAACCAACTTGAGGAAAAAAATAAAATCACGATCTAGTTTGTAAGATGAAAAGGAAAATGCAGAGCAAAGACCTGCCAACACATTACAAATTGAATGTCTTTTTGACATTTTATTATTTGTAGAAGGATCTATTAGTAAAGAATTACACAGCTGAGCTTACGTTGAAATTTGAGTTGATGGAACTAAATGAAAACACTAGAACTGATATCTTGGAGAATTGAGGGCATTTATTAGCAATGCGGTGCAATTATAAACCTATTAGATGTTACAATGTCCAAACCTTAGCCTTGAAGACGGAGAGACAATACAGTGATATCAATCCCACAGCAACTTTCAAACAAGGATAAACGATTTGGATCGGGCACTAAAAGCATACCAATCAGAATACCCAGATCTAACATTTCTGGGAAAAAGTCAGCACATGAGAAAAAGATGACTGATTGGAGCAACACCCCCAAAACATTTCTAGTCGGGCAGAGTTTTAAGTGTCATAGATCTTGTGTCCAACTGCCTAAACATGAGAGTGATTTCTTTTATTGAGCATGATACAGGAAAGAGGCAAAGAGTAAAGACTCAATAGACGAGATGCTTGTGATTCAACGAGTATCAATTGCACAAAAATGATAGTGAGATGTTTGTGATTCAACAAGTTCTCCAGAACGAACCTAAAAGAGATTAACAATGGCTTAGACATAACATCTCCGCACCCTTTATATTGCGGAGGCAAATGTGTGCAATCTCTTTAAAAAAAAATTGAGAAAGTTATGAAAATATAGTATCTATATAAATGGACAATCAATTGATCCTTACTATCCAAGAACATTTCCAATCATATTTCATGACTTGGTTGAAGAAAGGGAATAAGATCAATGTTGACAAGAAGTGTCTGGTAGAATTTTCAATTAGCAACAAGATGCAGAATTATATGTAGTGTAAAATCGTGCATGTGGATACATGTCGTTATTTTTTGGGCCGACCGTGGCAATATGACGAGTACACTTCATCATGGCCAAAAGAAATACTTACTCATTTATCAAGGATAGGAAGTGTATTGTACTTCTATTAGTAAAGAAGTAAACGATGATAAAAACTCAGATAAAGATAGGAGTTGTAGTGTCTCATGTCAGAGAGAGATGCCAGTGAAACTGGCCTTGGTATTGTTTGAAGGCATTGATCCAAAGAGCCAATGCCTGAGGCAATGCGACTCTTATTGAAAGAGTTTCATGATATATTTTGACTGATAATTTGCCAATTGGTTTACTACCTCTATGAGAGATTCAACATATTATGGACCTTATCTTAGGACTAGTGATCTCCAATCGTCCAGCCTAATGTATGAAACCAACAAAATATGAAGAGCTATAGAAGTAGATTGAGGTTTGAAACCCCGAGGACTAGTAGATTAGAGAATCACTCTGTGTGTCATATGAGCATTGATTGTGCCCAAAAAGAATGCTTTGTTGTATATATGCATGGATGGTAGGGTTGTGAACAAGATCATTGGCAAATTTTAATTTTTCATTTTGAGAATGGATGATTTACTTGATCAATTACATGGAGTCGGTGTCTCCTCCAAGATCAATTTGCGCAGTGATTATCACCAGACTATGAGACCAAGAGATAAGTAGAAGACAACTTTCAGGACATAAGATGGATTGTATAAGTGGACAATCATGTATTTTGGCCTGTCTAATACACCGAGCATTTTCATGAGGCTGATAAACCAAATCTTCCAAGCCTTCATTAGAAAGTTCCTCTTTAGACTGTCCAACACAACAAGCATTTTCATGCGGTTGATGAACCAAATCTTTCGAGCTTTAATTGGAAAGTTTATGTTGGTATACATAACAATATTCTGGTGTACAATCGTTCAAAGGAGCATATCAACATTCATGACATATTTGGGGTTCTTGGAATAGAACATATATGGTCTCCCAAAAAAAGTCACTTTCTTACACTAAAGACGTGATTTCTAAAGTACATTATACAACTAACAACATGAAATGGACCAAACGAAGATCAAGGCTACCATAGCCTGGCCTAGACCACCATTCTTTACTCGGCTAGGCAGTTTCATGGACTGGCTTTTTTTTACAAGAAATTTTTCAAGAATTTCAGCTCTTTTGTGACACCCTTTACGGAGCTCCATAAGGCAACTAGTTTTGCTTGGTCATATGAGAAAAAAACAAATTTTTATGCTTTGAAGAAAGAGGTTACTCTAAGTCCTTATTCTAGCTCTTTATGAATTTAACCAAGTGTTTGACGTAGAATGTAATGCTTTCGATGTGAGAATTAGAGTTGTGTTAAATCAATGACACTATATAACTATTTTCAATGAAAAGTTGAATAATTCTAAAAGAAAATATCCCACATATGACAAAAGTTAATGCCAATATGAGGGCGCACTCAATCACTGGTCATTATCTTCTAGAAAATGAGTTTACTCTATGCACTGACTACAATGCCCTGAGATTTTTGAACAACCAAAGTAAGCTTAAGGGGGTGTTTGGTAGGATACTTTTAGCAGGATTAAAATATGAATTTAACGTATATCCACCAAACTCCATAAATAGGTTGGATAAATTTGTAAGTTAAATCCAAATTTTGCTTGTTCCATTTATTAAATCCATTTATTAGTTAGATTTAACAGATTTAGCTTGAGAAAAGATATTTGCAACCAATCCACTAGCAAGTCAACACATCTAGCTCATTTGAAATTGTAAACAAGAGTCATCTTCTCACTCCATTGGAGTTAGTGCTGATAATTCCAACTATTAAGCTTAATACAAATGCAGGGGTTAGGTCTAAGATGTTCTGATCGTAAAATGCTAAAAATCAAAAGTAGACCAACAAATCTATGAAATTCAAGGCCTTCAAAGAATATGACTTGGTGTGGATTAGACTGAAGAAGAAGCGGTGTCTTACAGGTTCATTTTGAAAGCTCAAGCCTAGAATAGATAGTCCATTCAGAGGCTTCATGAAGATTAATGCCAATGCTTATAAGATAAATTTTTCAAGTGATTTCAATATTTTTGTCAACTTCAATCTTGTTGATTTGTTGCCATACTACAAGGATTTCAGTGTTTTCATAAGATGAAGATGAGGTCTCTCCCGCCCATGGAGAATGATGCGAGAGCATCCCAAAGGAACCCATAATTGTTATATAAACAAACAAAAATTCCCATTGTATTTACCGCTCCAGCTCTTATGGGCCCAATTTTATACTACTAAATAGAATAAAGATTTGTTTTATTTGAGAACTACTTATATGTTTGTCATGGATTGATTTGGGGGACTTGCTTTGATTTAGGCATTTGGAGATCTTGTTCTCTATTTTTATGAAGCCCAAAGGAGTGAAGTATCTTCTTCCTTTTGCAAGTGGTGAGTTTACAACTTATTCAAGAAAAAGTGATGCATCTCTCTCGATAAAAGAGCCTTGTCGGAGAAGTTATTTTGTCGTTCCCTCCAATATTTTTCATCCTGAACAATCGCCAAATTACTTCTATCTTTTTCCAAACTTCGTCAGCCTCACATATACTTGCTCCCTTACTATTCCACACCCACCTCCCAGCTAAATCCAGTCCTTAGACAACAATTAAGAACCCTAGAACAATGGCACTAAATAAATTAGGATTCAATCTTGAGATCTTAATAGGGTTTTTCATCATTTAAAATGAAGGCTATTAACTTTTATAACCTATAAGTAAAATTGTCGTTGTTATACACAAAGTAATTAGCATCTACTAATTAAGTTGATTCAAAAGTTCACTCTTATCATGAAGAGGGGTAAATAATTATAGAGGCTTAAGCCTATATCAAACCTGAAACCAAATCATATCCTCAAGACAAAAAGTGAAATCACTATGTAGCATCTTACATATAAGCTAATTTGCCTTTTTGACCCAAAACACAACTCTCTTGAAAGAGCCGAACGCAAAATTTTAGAAGCCCACGGTTCCTAGTAATAAACAAATTAAACTAACAACATTCACTAAAAAAAGATTAGTTTCTGAAATTAATATTTATATTAGCCAAAAAAAGGAAAATGACAAACAAACCCATAATGTATTTCAATTATGTTTGGTATACCCAAAGTTAGGTCTTTCAATGAGACTGGCAACATGACTTCATGAAGGGATGACAACGCTACCTGACTCAAATATGATGCTTTCAGATGGTTGGTGTCGCACACAAACTCACCAGAAATTGATGATTCATATGGGATTTATTTAAAGGTGAATTACAACTTCACTTTTTATCATACATTGCCTATTTGATCCAATAGGCTGTTACTTGGGCATTATAAACTAATTCTTAAATCTGGTTTAAAGTGATCAGACATCCTAGATAACTAGCCAAAAATGAACAGTATTATGTCTATGTACATTCATGAAGGTCGTCAAATATAAGCCAATAATGAATACAATTACGTCTTTGAACATTCATGAAGATGATCAAAAGTAAAGGTTGATGCTCATGTTGTTTAGATTCACCTATTCACGAGCTTCGCAATGAAGTTCATGTGGCTTTCTCCTATTAATGCATTTCTTTTGCAACTTTAGCGCTTTTACGAGTTTTGCACATCTCCTGTTTAACTTTTAAGGCTACCTTCGCATCTCATGGTGGCACTTCTAGTGGAACTTTCTCAATGTTGATTCTCCTGCTATTTGTGAGGGGTTTTGATTTCTTTACTTGTGACTTCTTTTTTGTTACATTATCATATTTGTAACTTTATGAGGTACATAAATGTTAAGCTTGTAAATGAACAATTATTTGGCTTTGAATACATTTTTTTTAGGCGCGCAAATCATTCTTCTGTCTAGCCTTTTAGTTGAGAATGAAACTTCAACATACCAAGAAAAACAGCTCCTAGTGCCTATGCAATGCTTTCCCGTTAATTATTTTTCTCTCTTACCAATTTGTCATTTTCTCCTCTTCAATCTTTCAGTTATATTGGTTAATATTTTCTTCCTGTCATTATGCTTGATTTTTATGATTTTCTATTTATTGTTAATTTTTACCTTTTTTTTTTTGTTTTCATCAAAGGCAGATTTTTATTTTTCGATTAACAAATTATTTTCCTATGAACGTGTATGTTCTTGTAACAATCGATCCATCTAGACATGCTTTATACTTCAGAAATGCATTAAAAATTCTAGCTATTGAACGTCCAACAATAAACTTGACTTAATGTTGAGGTGATATTGCAATTTTTTCAAAATTTAAGATTAAAAAGCAAACTCAACGAGCATAGCAGCAAAGGGGCACAATTTTAATAGACCTACAACAACAATTAACTGAGATAAAAATTAAACAAAGCCATTCTTTTTAACAAGGACAATATAAGTATGAGATCAGATAATTTCAGCACCTAAGGACAAATTAACTCAAAGAAGGGGGAAAAAAAAAAGAGCTAAACTCACCATCGCATAATCGTTGGACAAGTGGCATATACAGATGATAAGAAGCTACAGCTAAAATTGTATCATCATCATCACAACACAGCTGCAACATAATGTCTTCCATCTTCTTAGCTGATTCTGTAAACTGCTTGTCTAGGATGATCAATACAAGAAAAGCAATGGTACCACGCTGTTGTTTTAGTTTACTACATAAATCCTCATTCCACCTGCAATCCTCTTGTGGCATAGCCTGGCCCCACCTATCATTTTCTTGCAAAAGCTCGAAGAGAAGATTGGCTGCAGACATGCACACATTATAATCAAGCCCCACACATGCCACAATGTGGCTGAGTACTCCGGCTGCTACAGCTTTATCCTGTAAAATAAATTCTGCATTATCGTCTGAATTCAAGCTGAGGCATCTGTTTGTTAATGAGCAGGAAAACAGCCATTGTTGAGAACTTTATTTTTTTTAATGAACCATCAGATTGCTATATGCAATGAACAAACCTATCAACAACAAGCCTTTAACCGACTAAGTGAGGCAGGCTCCATGAATCCCTTTTCTCAATCGTATCCTATTAAGTGTCATATTTTCAATTAATTCAAATAAATAAATATCATTTTTTTACAATATTCCCAAGTCTTTTAGGTCTGCCTCTACCTTTTTTAACATCAAGTCAAATCTAAAACATTAACTCTTCTAATTGGGTCATCAAATGGTAGACATTTAATATGACCAAACCATCTATCGCGATTCTCTCTAATCTTGTCCGCCACTAAAGCTACTTCAACCCTTTTATGGATATATTCGTTTTTCATTTTGTCTCTAAGTGTAAAGTCACTCATCCACAAGAACATTCATATCTGATTGACGCTTAATTTTATGCTTTCTCTTTTATGTCAATGTTTTGAGCAAATAGGCCGAATGCCTTTTTCTTTTGCTTTCATTCCAATAAATAATAGTTTGTACAATCTCCTTTAGGCAACCTAATAAATATTCCTAATCTAAATAAGGAGAGAATATGTACAATCAAAAGAAATAACTCAGAAGAGAGAAATTTGAAAATAATTTAAATAAGAAAGCTTCTAATTAAAGGAAACTACTAATTCAGTTGTCTGATTTCTGTGATTCTTGATTGATATCCCCCTCAAATTGATGTTGATTGATCAAGAAACATCAGTTTACTAACAAAAAAATGATGACGCTGTCGAGAAAGAGCCTCAATTGATCCCAAAATCTAAGAAATAATTTGCGCATCCTTTGCCTCCCATTGACCAAGATCTTTCGGCTCTGTAGGTGCATCACTAGGCCCCCAAAACTCCTTCCCTTTCAAAAAACATCTTGAATTGAAATTCTCATGCTGCACAATTATTTCCCGTAAATCTGATAGCTAAGATTTCAGAAGATATTCTAAATAGAATTATCGCTCACAAGTTGATTACCAAGAAAGTCGTTGATCAAAATCAACCTAAAGCCAAAGAAAGCCAAGAGATCCAAAAAAAATTCAAAGAAATCCAAAGAAAACCAAAGAGAACCAATAAATCGTTCACTGCCTTGAATTCGATCCGAGACCGAAGGAGAGGAATCCGAAGCCGAAGCCTATGATCCTTGAGTGAGACGAAGAAGCCGAAGTCGAAGTCGAAGCCGACAATCAATTGAAGACTCGCAAGAAGTAGTCGGAGGAAGACTCGTTGGAAGCATTCGAAGGCGGAAGAAGCAATCTAAGATGCCGCAGAACATAGTCGACGAAGCAGGCGATGAAGCAGTTGAAGATCTAGCAGCGAAGGCTAGCGAAGACGATGATGGCGTTTGGATGAAACCGAAGTGGTCGAAGCGGATTAAGCGGACAAAACTCTTGGCAATTTGTAGTCGAAAATGTCGAAGACGTAGGAAGCAGTCGGCAAAGATGGAATGAGCTCGAAGATGAATACGAACAATTCCCAAAGGCTAGAGAAGACAACAAAAGATTCAGACAGGAAAGATTCGATGTGGTTCTGATACCATGTAAATGTTTTGAGCAAATAGGCTAAATCCTTTTTTCTTTTGGTTTCATTCCAATAAATAATAGTCAGTACAATCTCTTTTAGGTAACCTAATAAATATTTCTAATCTAAAAAACGAGAGAATATGCACGATTAAAAGAGATAAATCAAAATAGAGAAATTTGGAAATAATTTAAATAAGAAAGCTCCTAATTATAGGAAGCTCCTAATTATAGGAAACTCCTAATTCAGCTGCCTGATTCTCAACTATCTAATGCGGCACTCATTTTTTCGTATTCAGGATGTGGGACCCAGTAATAGCAGTGTTGCAATAAACATACCTAACCTAATATGCAAATTGCTTGAATCATTCACACTTATAATTTAATTGAAGTCTATTACTTGAATATTTTTTAAGAATAATTCAGTTAATTCTATTCTTAAAAAAAGATTGGATCAAATTAGCAAGTAGGACTCAGTTTGTTTAACTCTGCTTCTTATAAGGAGAAATATTGGACTTGTTATCTGAAATTTATGAACTTATCTCATAAGCAAAACAACCCACTCAAAAGCAAGCATATATGCCAAATTTGGCTTCTAAATTTGGAAAGAAGAAAGAGTTTGCATCATAATTACAAGTCTTTTTAAAATATTTGCACGCTTTCAGAGCAAGGAGAGTTTGACTCAATTTCAATGTCAATCCACATAGTATTCTTAGATTTTATTTTTGAACAATTAACTCACTAATCAAAGCACATGCAGACAAGTTTGAGTACGTCTTATGTTATTTCACATAGCATTATAAACCATAGATTCGAAGTATTAGTACGTTAGTTTGAAGGTATGTGAAAAAACTTATTTATGCAACATCCTCGATATTAAGATTAACATGCAATGTGTTCATCAGAGCCCATGCAGTCAATTCAAACTAATTTATGCTAGTTCAGATGCTATTATCTGACCTTATAATCAAGAGTGTAAAACACTAGTTAAATCACAAATAGATATTCAATTTTGATAATGTGCAAGCATCTTGGTTTACCTGGATAATGCCCTTTCATGATTTTTTATGATTTTATATGTGCATTTGCATTTTGTGGTTGTATGTTTTTTAAGGCATTAAAAAAACATCCCGTGATGCGTAAAAATGGCTTGAAAATATCAGAATTTTATAGTTTGCATAAGTTTTTTATCATTGGGACATAATTAAATTTAATTTCTAAAGAACGCCATATGTCGATCCATACAGGTATATTGTGGATATGGTCGAGCAATAGGATCAGAAGTAACTACATATTTTTAATTTTTTTTAAAGGATATGGGATTTATCCGTACATGCTATATTTTACTCAAATGGATTCCCACACGAAGCCATTTTTGTTTATAAATAGAAGTGTAATTCAGTTTCAAATTCAAAACATTATGTATTCTGATCAATTTGAGTGCAAGTCCCTAACGAGTGAGTTAACAGGTACCTTGTAAGTGCTTGCTTAAATTTAAATCTTACTCTGTTCTGATATCCTACTAGCACTTTTGTTCTTGCAATGCATTACAATGTGAATGTTCTTCTGTTTCTTATTTGCAATTTTATGATCTTCACTTTCTTGGATCATGGTGCAAATAAATTCATTTTAATACTCCTTTTAGCAGCATTCAATCAAAATTTTGACATCATTTCCTCCATGCAAAAAGCATCTTCAAGATTATTGGGTTAACAAGTCACACCAAAAAAAATGTACATGGGTATAAACACCATAGTCTGATTATCTTCTCCCATATGCAAAAAAAGGCACATATGATTACCTGCATGAAAATTACACAAGTTTTTCCATTAAATTAAGAAAGAGGCGTAGGAGTACATTTAGCATCCAAAATCATTCTCACCACCGTGAGAAATAAAAAATGTTTATGAGATTTTCACGCAAACAAGATATTGTTAAAATATGATTTTCCTGACATGTATGAGTTCTTATTCAACGATTTGACAAATTTGCTTTTGCATTTATGTCTTAGAGTGTGAAGCCAAAAAAAATGACAAGGAGAAAAGACAATCTCTTTCACTTTTTTTAATATTCTGTTTTTTATATTCACTCGTCTTAGAGAGAGAAATGGAAAGAGATAAAGTTAATGAGGGAAAAGCTTGTTTTCTGTTTAGAGAAGAGAAAGAAAGGACGTTTCTCTCTCTACTCATAGGATAAAGAGAGTGGGAGGAGAGAGCTGAGGTGGGGAAGGTTACTAAGAGTTTATTTTAATTTTTCTTATCTTTTTTTTTTTTAGAGAGAGAGAGGTGAAAATAGAAAATAAATAGAGCAATATTGAGGCAGTTGGAAAATGAAAGGGTGGTTTCTCTCTTCATGTAGAGGAGAATATGAGAGAGTAGGTCAGAGAGGGCAAGTGATTTTTCTCTACAAAGGTGAGAGATTGGGAAAATGAGGCGTTGTTGCAACTAAAAGAAACGTGGCTGCTGTTGCTGGTTTGCTATAGAATGGAGGAGAAGGTGGTTGCAAATGAGAAGGGAGATCGCAATGTGATTCTGTGAGCGCATGAGAGAGTGATGAGAGACGGGAAGGTAGCATAAGTTGGGAACTTATGAGGAACAGGCCAAGTGAAACACAAAAAACAGAGTGAGATGTTCGTACAAGACAGAAAACAATAGAGGGTTTTGTGTGGCTACTAAAAGAAAGAAGAAAAAGAGCTGGGGATAGCATGGAACTGTTGAGGAGGTGGCTTTGCTTGAGGTGTTGGTTGATGAAGGAGCTAGAAGGTGTCAAAGTTTTGAGAAAAATAGGTTGAACACTGAATAGACTCAATGCATTTTCCCTTTGTTCTCATTCCATGAAATAATAATCTTACAATCTATTTTAGGTACAAAATATTTTGTATAATCTATTTTAGGTAACTTAATAATACATATTCCTAATCTAAATATTCAGCTAAAAGGGAAATAAATCAGAATAAAGATATTGAAAATAATTTAAATAAAGAAGCTCCTAAATATAAAAAAACTCTTAATTTAGCTGTCTGATTTCCGTTCTTCCTGATTAACATCCCCTCTCGAATTTATGATGACTGACCAAGAAGCATCTTTTGCCAACAAGAAATCGATAACATTGTTGGGACCAAAAATCCTCAAGCCGTGAGTGCCGAAGCCGAAGGTGCCGAAGCCTGAGAGTGTTGAAGCCAAGAGTCACGAAGCCGTGAATGTCGAAGCCTGAGATCTATGGTTTACAGAAGCCGAAGTCATCGATCTAGAAGGGGTGTTGAAGCCGAAGCCGAGGTAGACGAAGCGAAGCATAAGAAGCAGTCGAAGATGCCACAGAAGCAGCGATGTCTAGCGAAGAAGATCCAAATTGGACGAAAAATAATACAAACATAATAGCCCTTTTCAACACAAGAATCCTTGTATTCCACAATTAATGGATTTTGCGCTCCGGCAGCTGCTCAAACATATTCGGTACCTTCCTCAAAGATTTCGCGTAGGAGAAGACCAAAGCTCTAAGGTTGGCGCGAGGGAGGAGAGCCGCAACTAGGGCAGAGACGACGGTTAACAAGAAGAGTCGCAGCTAGGGCAGAGACGCAGGGAGGAGAGGAGATCACATCTATGTCCCTTGACGAGGAGATCGCAGGTTGACAAGGAGAGTCGCAGCTAGGGCAGAGACGACGCGACGAAGTGGTGAAGTGGCGAAGTAGCGCGGCTAGGAGAGAGTCAACGGGAAGTTTTGCGCGAACGAAGCAGAAGCAGATGCAAACGAACGAAGCTGTCGAAGAAGTCGCGAACGAAGCAGAAGCAGACGCAGGCGAACACAGGCGAACGTAGCAGAAGAAGACACAGACGCGAAGTTGCGCAAGAGAACAAAGCAGATGCAAACGAAGATGTCAAAGGTGTCGCAAACGAAGATGTCACGATGAGAGATCATGGCTAGGGCTACTGCTAAAGAATACCAAGGATTCACACCGATTCTAGCTTTATACCATGTCAAAGTTTTGAGAAAAATAGACTGAATACTGAAGAGGCTCGATGTCATTTCCCTTTGCTTTCAATCCATTAAATAATAATCTTAAAATCTATTTTAGGTACAAAATATTTTGTATAATATATTTTAGGTAACTTAATAATACATATTCATAATCTAAATATTTAGCTAAAAGGAAAATAAATCAGAATAAAGATATTGGAAATTCTTTAAATAAGGAAGCTTCTAAATATAGAAAACGCCTAATTTAGTTGTCTGATTTCCGTCCTTCCTGATTGATAGAAGGCATAAGCTAGTTTGTTGTTTTGGGTGGGCAAGAGAGCAATGACGAGTTAAGAGGAGATGCGAGCAAGTCTGGGGAGAAGAAGAGGGTTTCAAGTAGTGACTAAGAGAGGGTATCTTCGTGCATGGTAGTAATAGATTTAGTTTATACCTTTTGTTGAAATTTTGCTGCTCCAATCATAACAGAAAACTTAAGGCAAGTGGATTAATGTTCTATACCATTAGATCTATTTTCCCATGCCCTCAGATTGGAATCCATGTGCTTTCTTGTTGGATCGTCGGCCACTAAATATTTCTCATCTTTTTTTTTTTTTTTTTTTTTTTTTTTTTATGCCTCTTAGAGATGTTTGTATACACCCCCACTTGTGTAAAATCTTTTCATTATTTTAGTTATTACATGATATGAGAGCAAGATTAGCATGTCATTTTGGCTTTTGTACTTATTCTCCAAGGCTAAGATTTTTACTTTCAACCTTTACAAAAAGGTGACAGCAGCATAGGAGGGTGTGGGCGGCAGGAATGGCTAGTGGATGCAGGGAGGAAAGAGGTGTGGCAACAAAACATAAGGAATGTGAAAAGGTTGGGGAAAGATAGATCTCAACCTTAGGAGCAATATATAGTTGGAGCACCACTCGACCCTTGGGTATAACTATAGAATAAAAAACTCAAGACACTGACGGCTATCCCAACAAAAAACATACCAAAAACTGAGAATTCAAATCCTAATATAATACATATACAAGAAATGACTAGAAAGAAAGATAGGATAAAAAAAACATGTTGAAAATTGGAAGGGAATCGAGGGGAGTCGCTCAGTTCGGCTTTGCGTCGTTTGCACGACCTGGATGTCGCGTCCAGTCTTCGTCGAGAGAAATCTGGAGTCCACATTTTGATGCCCAGCAACAGTTTATTAGTTAAATACTTTTTAATCATGATGATGAAAAATACAATCCATAATATTCATAGTGTAATTTCCCTGTTGCATGATACTTCAATGACATCTAAAGAATATAATCATGATAGTTTGTCAGATAGCTATTGACATCAGGATTCAAAGGAAGTGTGATTTAATGTCTCAATTAAATATATAAAGAGGGCCTACTTTCCATCACTCAAGTTGGTGCACACTCTTTCTCTTAATGACATTCATTTTTTCAAAGCTCGGAGTACAATCTTCTTAGATTTCACCAAAAATGACTAAACTTATTTGGCAAGGTGCACCCAAAATGACCAAACTTATTTGGCAAAGTGCCTTACAACCACTCGGTACTATACCATAACTACTTGGCCATAAAATAGATTAGTTGTCACAGCTCAAAATATTAGGAAAACAAATTGAATTTACTCGTTAATGTATAAAACAATGTACTCAAAGAATTTGATTGACAAAGTTCTAGTCGGACAAAATTCAATCAGCCTAAATGGACTACGTGGTTAATTTATGTCAATGAGTATCTAAGTCATGGAAGTCACCCCTTATACAAGAGCACTTTAGACTACAAATTGTATTTAGTGTTTTCAATAGTCAAGGATTTAAGTATTCATATCTCATTTATCCCCTACGTAAATTCCTATAAGTTTGATTTGATTCGTGAACCACACGTCAAATATTAAAATGGTTTTCCTAAAGAGTAATTGTTGACATTGCATATAATCCACAATTTAATTGGATTAAACACAAACAAACATTAATATAATTTGATAAAAGGTTTAGTAAAAGCAGTAAATTATCACCTATTTTGCAAAAAATAGACTATCCTGCATTTTGAACACCAAAATATTCTGAGGAGAACCCCCAATACCGTTTAAGTTGCCATGAGCAAGAAAAGATCTATTATGAGAGAGAGAGAGAGAGAGAGAGAGAGAGGGAGAGAGAAACTTTTATAGAAGAGTTCAAGACTTGATTTTTTTAATTAATAATAATGATAATAAAAGCACAAAAAGTTTCTTGTTATATATGATTTCACATGTCATATTATATCTATAATAGCCTATCCAATATATATATATATAGACATATACATTTGAAAATATAGATTCGCTTTGTGCAATGCACATTAGAAAAAAGTGGGAAAATTATAACCTTTAGTTGTGCTTGCTGACAACATGCCTCACTGCAATGAATTCTAGATGGGCGGAGTAAAAACAAGCTTCCTCAAAAAATAAAAAAATAGCATTGAAAGTTTGTACAATATAACAAGAATTGTTTTATTGTTAAAGTTTTCAGTATTTATAAGGTAAAGTTAGCACGTTCAAAATATGAAGAGTAAATATATTTTTTAACTTCTATAGTTTTGCTTTAGATGAAATTGGGATATTTTACCTTATTGGGTGAATGCCTTTCAACGATGTCCAGCAGTGTCTGCAAAGATCTTGATTTTAAATTACCATCTAAGTTTTGCACTAAGAGAACGATGATATTAATAAGCCCCTCCATGGCAATCCAATACTTTGTGATCACGTTTTCTTTAATGACCTTCGTTATTTCAGAAAGAGCATCATCATAGGCAGCGTAGTTATCAGACAGCAAGATCTCCTTTGCTCGTCTAATTTTGAGGAAATAGTTTTGTTCTCGCCATTGCTGAATTGACTGTCTTACAGAAATGTTGGGCCGTAACGTTATATCCTCAATACGTTGACCTGTGCGAGGGTCTTCATTACGCCCTTGCGAAAACCACGCTTCAATGGCTGTTTTTTCACATGCAGTCCCGGTGCAAAGATTGACAGGATCAACCATCACACACTTGGTTATAGGGCATATAAAAGCATCATATTCTAAAATTGTACCATTGCTAATTGCAGAATTCTCAACGGTGTCCCTTATTAGTTCATACTGCTTCTTAATTTCATTTTCATCAAGTGCAGCATCAGAGTGAGATAACAATTCAATTACTTGCTTCAGGAAGATTTCTTCTTTCTTCTCTTTACGTGCAGCAGCCTCTTCCCTTTCCTTTCTCAAGGAATCAAGTTCTTTTCTTATTTCTGATGGCTCAATGGAGACACCGACTGATAATGCTATTTGCTCTAGCATGCTATTTCTAAAGCTCTGATCATGCTTTTGCTCTATAATACCTTTATTAAGCTTCTCGAGGATCAATAAGCTTGATTGAGAGGCTACATATTCAGCATTTTGCATTTCAGCTTGCAGCTTATTCACCTTGTCAGATATTTCGTACAGGACTTCAATTTCTGCCAGGGGAAACATGGCTAGAGATTTTCCTATAGCCCTCGTTGCTTCTTGTATCTCATTAGCAATACGACGGCAAAATAGAAAAGAGTAGAATCTTCCACAGTTCTTATACTTCTGCACTAAACATTCAGCTTTATCACAATCTTCTTTGAGAAACTCTAAAGTGCGTTTTAAAGCTCGAGTATCATTCAGTTCATGACTTTGCAGTAACAGAAAGGTTCGTGCAATGTCTAAAAGATATTCAGATAGAGTTTTAAAGCATTCTTTCTCTATAAGGACATCATTTATAGCATTTGCCGTTAATTTTACTTGGTTTACCAACTCTGATATAAATGTTCCAATTGGTACCAGCTCCAAGCCTGACATTCTGATAATCTACAAATTAATAGCTCAATTAAAGATTTTCTCTTGATATTATTGTCGTCATCAGGACTTAATGAAAATGTTATCAGAGCAGCATCGAAGTGCAACACAAGATGCACTTATCCTCTCCTCTGACGAAGGATTTTCCGGACGTAATGTGCGCACTAGGGCTATGAAGCGAATACCTGCTAGGCAAAAGCACAACAAAATGATTAGACATGCCCTTCAGGTGCAAGCCCAAAAAGTAAGAATCATAGTAAAACAAAAATAGGGTGAAAGAATATGCAATAGATCCACTTGAAAATGATCAAATGTCTGCTATACCATCGAAGTGTGCAAAACAAAGGGAATTTGATGCACCTTGCCAAGGAAATTGAAAAATTAGTGCTATACAAATAAATCAATATGATAAAGGGTGGAGGACATTAGTTCCATTGGATCCTATTTTACCTCTCTGAGGGTTATGCCAGTGCCAAAGCCTTGTTATAATCCAAAGAAAAAGAAAAAGGAGGTTACGAGGAGACCAAAAAGAAAATACAGAGGAAGAAGGGAAAATCCACTATCAGCTTAGTGAACTATTATAAAAAATGTACTTTCATGACGAATCAAGTGTGCTTTTTGGGTTACATTATATCCAATGCAGGCATTCAAACTAACCCAACAAAAATCGAAGCCATAATAAGCTGTACAACACCACGATCATTCACCGAACTGAGACAGTTTTTGGGACTAACATCATTCTATCGTCACTTCATCAAGCATTTCAGCAATATTACCACTCCCCTAACTGAGCTTTTAAAAAGCAAGGAGTTCACTTGGCCAAACACCGCTCGGACTAGCTTCGACACACTAAATGAAAAATTAACACAAGCACCAATTCTAGCCTTACCAGATTTCACACAATTGTTCGAAGTAGAATGAAATGCTTTGGAAACAGGGTTGTACTGAGCCAGGGCGGTCACTCCATTGCTTTCTTCAGTGAGAAACTTAAGGAGACTAGGAAGAAATACTCAGCATACAACAAAGAGTTCTATGCAGTTGTAAGAGCCCTCGAGCGCTGGAGCCACTACCTATTAACAAGTGAGTTCACATTATTCACAGATCATGAAGCGTTAAAATTTTTGAACAACCGGAGTACTTAAACATAAAGGTTGACACGCAACTTGAGTAGAATTTTTTATATCATTCAATTTCGTACTTAATCACAAAGTGGAGAGCCAGAACTGAGTCGCAGCTGGACTATGCCGATGTCACTTATTAATCACTTATGTGCAAACAAGCATGCAAGATCATCAAAGACCTATACACCTCAGACGAAGACTTCAAAGATATCTAGGAACAATGTTAGGAAAAGCCTACCGGGCAATACTACCGCGTAGATGGCTACTTGTTCTATCACAATAAACTATGCATTCCAAGATGTTCCATGAGAGAAGCAATTATACAAGAGAACCATTATGGAGGCCTCGCGGGCCATTTCGACAGAGACAAGACTCTCACCTTCATCAAAAAACACTCCTTTTGACCCCAACCAACAAGAAATGTGGAGTGTCACATTGACAATACATGATTTACCATTTGACAAAAACAAGAGGGCATAATAAATGGGTTGTATACTTCGTTACCAGTACCTAAAGCACCTTAGGTGGATATCAACATGGACTTCGTACTAGGTCTCCCCAGGATGCAGAGGAACAAAGATTTTGTAATGGTTGTAGTTGACCGATTTTCAAAAATGGCGCATTTCGTACCCTGCCACCACACACTAGACGCATCACATATAGTTGATCTATACTTCAGGGAGATTGTAAGGTTGCACTGGATCCCCAAAACAATTACCTCTGGCAGAGATGTCAAATTTCTAAGCCACTGTTGGAGAACCTTATGGGGGAAGTTAGGCACCAAGCTCCAATTCAGTTCAGCAGCCCATCCATAGACAAACAGTCAGATTGAAGTAGTGAACAGGAGTCTTGGAAAACTACTGAGATGTTTCGTGGGAAAGAATATCAAACAATGGGATCTCATTCTAGCTCAAGTAGAGTTCACCTACAACAAATCCACGAGTTAAACAACGGGACGCAATCCATTCGAGATTGTGTAAGGCAGCAATCCACTCACACTGCTTGATCTTGTTCCACACCTGCTGACGTCAAAACTCAGCTAAGATGCTACAAAACGAGTTCACGGACTTCAACAAATACATGTAGAGGTTGACAATGAAACTGCTAGACAAAACAAAAATATCAGGCTCAAGCAAACAAATTAAGGAAAAATGTAACATCCCAAGAAGGCAACCTCATTTGGATTTAGCTAAAAAAGGAACAATTCCCCGTAATAGCATTTGGGAAACTAAAACCCAGAGCAAACTGACCTTTCAAAATACTGTAAAAACTCAATGTCAACGCATTGAAGATTGACTTATTAGGGGACTACAACATTTCAGCCACAATCAACGTTGTTGATTTGACTTCGTAATTTGAGGATCCGGAAGCTTCGACAGTTAAGATTGAAGCTCCCCCAACCCCAAGAGACTGACGCGGAGCTCTAGAGGACTGGCCTGGGTTTGGTCCAGCATTGCTGGACCGGCAAATCCTCAGGGTGGAGAGGCCATCGACCCTCCTTTCCTTCCTTTCCCCTTTCCTTTTTCTCTTCCCCCTCACCCTTTTCTTCCTCGAACTTTCCTATGTCAAATCCTTTTCTAAAATCTGAAATTTTAATTATATTTTATTCTCCTTTCTTATTTTAAATCCTTATTTTAAAATCTTTCCTAAAATCTGAAATCTTAATCATATTATATCCTCTTTTCTTATTTTAAGTATTACCTAAAATAAGTCTAGCCTCTTTATAAATAGGGGATAATGTATTTAGAGTTACGGGTTTTATTTATGAATCTGAATTCATTATTGTCTTAGTATTTTCCCCTGTTGAGGTTGTATTCGACAACGAGGGAGATGCTCCGACTGTAACCATGTCTGAGGTGGTGATTATTTTTGTCGTTTTGACTCCGTCCTGAACCCCGATAGCCGGCTGCCCCCTTCCAACTCCACCTGTCACACCTTCTGTAGCTTCCCTGCAGGCCACACCCTCCCCACTGCTCCTAGCGCTCCCTGCCCTCCTGCCAGTGGTCTTTTTCCGCCTTCTAGACCACCGCACCTCCCCTGCCTCCTCAAGCCATCACATGTAGCTTCCCTGCCAGCAACCACCCACGGCACCTCCTCTCTGCCCTCATGCAGGTCGCCGCCTCCTCTGCTTCCTCTGACATTCACCAACAACCTGCCTTCCAGCCGTCCGCCCTCCTTCTACTGCAGAGGCCGCAGCACTCTCTCCCTCCTTCCAGCAGGCCCTCTAGTTGTCCCAGTGCATCCCGCCAAGTGCAAGCCTCCTTCCTATAGTCCCGCAACTTTGGTCTCCGCTCCTCAGCCTCAACCACGCGTCCTTCTCCTTGCTCCCTGCCCCCTGCCCATGCAAGCATTGCACCGCCACCCAACCCCAGCAGGCAATATCTTCCTTGCATCTGCGTAGTTAATCTACAATAATCAGAAAGCTTATCCATTAATAGTGAAACTCAGGGTATTCACTACTCATTAAACGACCTAATTGTTCTCAAATATGATGCCTTTTTTGACATCTAATTCATAGTCCATCTAAAGATAGTGCATATAATTCTTCCATACTCTCCTTAATGTTTATGTCTCATGAGGGATGATCGAGATTAACCATATTGTCCAAGCCCTCCACTACTCACAAATGCAAGAGACAACTATTCAAGGCTGCATTGCATAACACATATATTGGGCTAGAGGAAATAAATCCAACCAAATATAGCTAAATCATAGATAATTAATCCCATAATCAAAAGAATGATTCTAATTTGGTGATCTTCAATAAGCCAATACTCTAACCAGCTAATACTCCTTACCCCTAAAGCCAATATTTCCAAAGTCCCTAGTAAAAGAACTTTGAAGTACCCAAAAACTCATGAAACTCATGAACAGTTTACAAAATCTCACAAAATAAACTAGAAGTCAAATGTCAGCCACCAAAATTAGAGCAAAAAATAAATAAAATTACAAAACAAAACGTCTCTTTAAACTCACAATCTCACTTCCATGAGGTAACTAATAATACAGATACCATTCATGTGCTTTTTAAAAGTTCACTTGTCTCTTATTTGTGAATGGACTGGGCTTAGCAGGTAATAGAATATCTAAGAATAAGGGACAAGTGTGATTTAGAAAACATATTGGATTAAAAGTAATGTTATGTAATATATAACATTATGGAGGATAAGTGTAGTTTCCAAAAGCACAAGAGTTATATATGTAATGTTAACTATTTATAGAAGAGGTTAGTTAAGTAACCCAAAACAAAAAATTTACCGACAAAAAGCTACCTTGATTTTAGCAAACATGAGAATATTCAACCAAGAAAGTATACCAAGGTCAACAAGTATAAAGAAATTTGAATGTCAAAAGTTCCTAGAATAAGTCCACGTTAGGCAAAAAACCTAGTAATTGTGAACCATGCAAAAAGTAGGATTGTAGCTGTGTGGCCAACCAAATGCATTAAGGTCTGAGACATTCAATAAGAATTTAATTCAAGTAGCACTCTAATAGATATCCTTGCATATATCCTCAAAGATTTTTGTAATCTAAGACAAAATTTCTTTAAATCTTACAAGACCACCCACACCCTACAATCCATAAATCAAGGGCATCTAATATGTCTAACTCCATAAATATGTGCCAAATCTTCAAAATTTTGATATGCACGGGACTCCTCCCGTGTTGCCTGAACCCATCCAGGAAGGACCGGCCTGTACTGGCCATAAGGACCTAGATTAGCCGGCCCAGCCTAGATCTGATCCAGGGGATCACAGTGCCCGAGTGGGGTCCTCCAAAGCCACTAATCAAGTATACAAGGAAGGGAATTAAGGGAGACTTTTGGGGGGGATATTTGAAAAGGACTCTTCGGAAGTATGTATTAGTGCCTAAGGGCTAGGGTTTGTTTTATTTTTTTATGCTATGTTTGGTGCTGCAGTTTTCTTCTTTCTCTTGTGGAGCTCCTAGCATTGTTTAGAGTTTGTGGAGAGCAGATTTACCTCTCATATAATAGATCACCCTTATATCTTGCTTATTTTTTGTTGATTTTCGTAAGAGCAGCCCTTGTTTGAGTGTTTGTCTATCTATTGTAATTTCGGTGTTGTTTGCTCGCTGATTTTGGTTCTGAAACGTAGCAACTGGTATCAGAGCAAGATCTTAGAAGGATAGCAGCAAAGTAAGTGGATGTGTTGGAAGAAGTTAGGTAAATTAGATCGGGAATGGAAGAAATGTTCGCCCCAATGGAGGACAAGTTTTCTTCTATAGCAATCCAAAAGAAGGATGGGTTCGAGAGCATAGAAAAAATACGGAAGATAATGAAAAAGCTCATGGAGATGCAGTCCAAGAACATGTCGATCGCTCCAGTTGCAAACCCTAACCAAGAGTTGATCAACGAATCCTTGGCCAAGTCAAAAGGGAAGGAGATCGAACAAGAGGACAACGACAAAGATAACATCTACCACCAAGAGCACGCCTCAGGACTCCAAGAGAAGGGAGAGTGGAGACTTCCGATGGAGGGGGATGGGCCGAAAATTGGAGGGATGGAAGGGACAAGAAAGAACACGAAGAAGAAAGGAGTGAACCGCGAGTGGGGTATGGCAATGACTGAAGGAGGGAGTTTCATCTTAGATACATATGGGGAAAAACCAAAGGAAGGGGAAGTTGGGGTAGAGATGCTAAGGTAAAAAAAAAGTAATATGTCAATCTTTAAAGAGGAAAATGCACATGGGTGGGTGTATCGGGTGGAGCAATACTTTGCAGTCAATGGATTAGCTGAGGAAGAAAGTTCATGACGGTGGGATTATGTCTGGAGGGAGAGGCATTGGCGTGGTTTCGGTGGATGGAGTCAAGGTACCTGATGCATTCGTGGGAGGAGTTTAAGAATTGCTTGTTTCAACATTTTCGAGTCAATCGAGGAGACCAACATGAGCAATTCTATGCTCTGACTCAGAAGAGGACGGTTACGGAATACAGGGAAAGTTTGAGCTCTTGTCACCAAGGTTGAGGGGTATTTTTGCAGTAGGACTTGAAAGGAATATCTTGAAAGGCCTGAAGCCCAAAATACGAGCAGCCATCAGACCATTGAGACTGTGTGGGTTAAGGGAAATGATGGAGCTCGTCTAGATAATGGAGGACAAGAAACAAGTAAAAAAGACCAGCAAAGGCGGCAACATAAGAGGATTGTACAAGAATGCCTTAAAAGTCACGATACCAAGGACCCAGATGATGTCATTTCAGAAAGAGACGCTGAAGTAAACAAGAACTCGCACTGGGGAAAATTTCAAGTGCCTCATCGATGCAGAAGTACAACATAAAAGAACAAAAAAAATATGTTGGTGTTGTGACGAGAAATGCCTTGGGCCATCGTTACAAGGAATGCGTCCTTCAGATCCTTCTAATTAAGGAAGAGACGACAGAGGGTGAGAAATCAGAGGTAATTGTAGTGGAGGAGGAGCATCTAAGGGTTTACCCTTGGATGCAGCAGATTTATCCCCTCACTTCGATGGTGGGATTTACTCTAAGGGTCTGTTTGGGGCAGCTGCAGCTTATCCAGCTTCTGTTGATAAGCAGCTGATTCTGATAATCTGCTGATGAGTAGCTGATCCAAAAAATAGCTGATCGTAGCTGATCCAAAAAAGTTGTCTGGCTATTTGGTTTGTGCGTTTGGAAAACAGCTGATTTGCAACTGTTCCTGGATAAATGACATTTTTACCCCTAAACTGAATAAACAGTTTCGCTGTTTGGTTTCTGCGGTTTGAGAACAGCTAATTTGCAGTTGTTTGTGGAAAAATGACTATTTTGGCCACATACATGCAACAATAAAGAAAGCAAGATAAACTTAATTTCTTTTCTTTGTGAATCACAAAAAAAAGTAAAAGAAAATAATTTAATCTCAACCCTATCACATATGATTTACACATAAGAGATGCATAAAAAAAATCACAAACAATTATATGCAATCAAATAAGGAAATAAGGATTTGGATTTACCAATTCGTGTTTCTTGCGGTTTGATTGGGGAAAAGAATGAAATCTCTGTAGCTTGAATGACTAGGGGAAGGGAGTTGGAGAGAGATCCTCACGGAAAGAAGGATCGGGGTTGAAGAACACGCGGTTCAGACGATCGATGAAGGGAAGGGCTTCGCGAATTGAATGGATCGGGATCGGGGGAAAGAAGGAACCGAGAAAAAAATAAATTCGGGGGCTGGCCAAAGTATTCCATACCGAAAACGGACGCAGCGCCGCCTCCGGCTTCCTTCGGCAGAGAGCAGCGACTTCCTTCGGCAGATCAGGTCCGAGGGCAGGGCGGAAATGCTTCCGTAGAACGCTGGATCGCGGGATTATACCCGCATCCGCGTCTAATAGAAAAAATGAAACGCTGTAAATCGTGTTTTGAAAAACGCAACCAAAACGTGTGAATCAAACACGGAGGCGGCGTTTTCAAAAACACCGCCGCAGTTTTAAGCTGCCCCAAACGGACCCTAAATCACACCATGAAAGTGAGGGGGTGAATCCGGGAACAACAGATTGTGGTGTTGGTGAATAGTGGGGTCACACATAACTTTGTCTCAAATCATGTCGTGAAGCAGCTAGAGTTCGAGATAGTGACTATAGGGAGCTTCAACGGCATGATGGGTCTGGGAAGGTGGAGAAAAGTCGAGGAATTTGCAGGTTAGTTCTAACACTACATGGCCTACAGGTGGTGGAGGACATCCTTCCCTTGGATTTGGGTAGCACAAATGTGATTTTGGGGATGAAGTGGTTGCAGACACTTGGGGAGATGAAGGTGGACTAGAAATCCCTAATGATGGAGTTCCAGGTGAAGGGTAGGAGGTGGTGTTGAGAGAAGATACAAGTTTATACAAATCATGGTGTCAAAACCATGGTCAAGTTTATACGAGGAGTAGGGTTGGGATACTTGGTGGAGTTGCAGAGCATTGATGAGATTCGACATTCAGAGTTGGCAGAGTTTCCCAAAGGGATCCAACAGCTTCTACAACCGTTTACGAACTTCTTTCAACAGCCTAGTGGGTTACTACCCTTGAGAGAGCATGAGCACGCTATCACATTAAAAAGGGCGTTCGCCCTATCAGTGTCAGACCATACAGGTACCCTCAGATTCAGAAGGATATGATAAAGAAGTTGAACAGAGAAATGTTCGAAGCCAAAATTATTAGACCAAGTGTGAGCCCCTTCTTTAGTCAAGTAGCACAAATGTGATTTTGGGGATGAAGTGGTTGCAGACACTTGGGAAGATGAAGGTGGGCTAGAAATCACTAATGATGGAGTTCCAGGTGAAGGGTAGGAGGTGGTGCTGAGAGAAGATACAAGTTTATACAAATCATGGTGTCAAAACCATGGTCAAGTTTATACGAGGAGTAGGGTTGGGATACTTGGTGGAGTTGCAGAGCATTGATGAGATTCGACATTCAGAGTTGGCAGAGTTTCCCAAAGGGATCCAACAGCTTCTACAACCGTTTACGAACTTCTTTCAACAGCCTAGTGGGTTACTACCCTTGAGAGAGCATGAGCACGCTATCACATTAAAAAGGGCGTTCGCCCTATCAGTGTCAGACCATACAGGTACCCTCAGATTCAGAAGGATATGATAAAGAAGTTGAACAGAGAAATGTTCGAAGCCAAAATTATTAGACCAAGTGTGAGCCCCTTCTTTAGTCAAGTCTTATTGGTGAAGAAAAAAGATGATAATTAGAGATTTTGGGGATGAAGTGTTTGCAAACACTTGGGGAGATGAAGGTGGACTAGAAATCCCTAATGATGGAGTTCCAAGTGAAGGGTAGAAGGTGGTGCTGAGAGAAGATACAAGTTTATACAAATCATGGTGTCAAAACCATGGTCAAGTTTATACGAGGAGTAGGGTTGGGATACTTGGTGGAGTTGCAGAGCATTGATGAGATTCGACATTCAGAGTTGGCAGAGTTTCCCAAAGGGATCCAACAGCTTCTACAACCGTTTACGAACTTCTTTCAACAGCCTAGTGGGTTACTACCCTTGAGAGAGCATGAGCACGCTATCACATTAAAAAGGGCGTTCGCCCTATCAGTGTCAGACCATACAGGTACCCTCAGATTCAGAAGGATATGATAAAGAAGTTGAACAGAGAAATGTTCGAAGCCAAAATTATTAGACCAAGTGTGAGCCCCTTCTTCAGTCAAGTTTCATTGGTGAAGAAAAAAGATGATAATTAGAGATTTTGAGTGGACCACTGAACTTTGAACAAGGAAACAATGTTGGATGAGTTTCCTGTTCCTATGATTGATGAGTTCCAGGACAAGCCTTATGGGGCAGTCATTTTCATGAAAATTGATCTTAAGTCGACATACCATCAAATCAGGATATATTTAGCGGATGCACACAAGACAACGTTCAAAATACATGAAGAACATTATGAGTTCTTGGTAATATTGTTTGGCCTCACCAACACTCCAGTCACATTTCAGTCCCTCATGAATAGGGCTTTTCAACCTTACATCAAGAAATTCATCCTAATATTCTTTGATGACATTCATGCTCGTGCAAAGATGAAATATGTGGAGCACCTGAGGACAACTATGAAGACGTTGAAAGTGGACCAATTGTATGTCAATTTGAAGAAATGTTCCTTTGCATGGCTACAGGTGGAGTATCTTTAGCATGTGATGACCAAGGCAAGAGTAGCAGCAAATTCATCCAAGATTGAGCCTACGATGGACTGACTTTTACCAGGAACTTGAAGGAGTTTAGGGGATTCCTAGGTCTCACCCGATACTACCAAAAATTTGTGAAGGGATGCAATATCGTAGCATGGCCACTAATAGAGCAACTAAAGAAAGACAATTTCAAGTGGGGGAAAGCCACAACATAGGCTTTCTAACATCAGAAAGAGTCATAACCAGTGTATCAGTATTAGCACTTCCAAATTTCAGTAGACCATTTGTGGTAGAGACAGATGCATTAAGGTATGGATTGGGAGCAGCACTCATGTAGGACCAGCGGTAGATTGTTTACTTCAGTCAGGTATGCAATGTTAGGGTGTAACTCAAGTCAGTATACGAGCAGAGGTTAGTGGGTATTGTCTTTGCCATTCAGAAGTGATGACTCTACCTTTTGGGACAACACTTTATTGTCAGGACAAATCAAAGGAGCTTAAAATACTTGCTGGAGGAGAGGATGGTGACTGAGGAGCATCAGAGGTGGCAATCCAATTTGCTAGGATATGATTTCGACATTCAGTACCGGCTAGGGTTGGAGAATAAAGCCACAAATGCCCTGTCAAGGAAGGGGAAAAGCCTCAGCCGGTAGCCTATCGATGCTCTTGGTCCTTGATTGGGAAGCAATGAGACAGAAGAGCGAACAAGACGAAAGTTGAGGAAAATGCGAGCATAGTTGCTACATGATCCAAATAGTCACCCCGGATATGCATTTAGGGGGGAGCAACTACTCTACCAGGTGCGGTTCGTGTTACTGAGGACATTGACATATATTCCCAAATTATTGTACGAGTTTCACAACAATGCAGCAGGGGGACATTCTTGGGTACAGAAAACCTACAGTCGTCCATTGATGGAGCTTTATTAGGTGGGGATGCGCAAAGATGTCGAAAACATGATGGCGTGGTGCGATGTGTGCCAACGACACAAATACTTGAACATGGTGTCAGGAGGGTTGCTACAACCCCTAGTATTACCGGAGAAGGTTTTGGAGGAAGTGACCATGGATTTCATAGAGGGGTTGCCCTGATCAGAAGAGTTCATGATGATTCTGATGGTTGTGGATCGCCTGAGCAAGTATGTCCATTTCACTCCATTACCCCACCCCTAGACGGTGGTTTCAGCGGCGATGATATTCATACCAGAAGTGGTTCGCTTACACAGAGTACCAAAATCGATTATATCAGATAGGTGCAAGATGTTCCTCAGCCACTTCTGTAAGGAGTTGTTCAGGTTACAGGGAACGAACCTTAAGAGGAGCACCGCATATCATCTCCAGACAAATGGCCAAACAGAGATGGTTAACAGGAGTATGGAGGCATCTATGTTGCTTTCTAACAAATTGCTGAAACTGTGAGCCGGGTGGATTACGTGAATATTGGTATAATACCTCATACCATATAGCGACACATACCACCCCTTTAAAGATTTTGTATGGGCGGAATTTACCTCACCTGATACGCTACGAGCAAAGCACCACACCATTATCCAGTGTTAACTAGTACTTGGAGGAAAGGGACACAGTAATGGCATAGTTCAAGGGGCATATCCCGAGAACCCAACAAATCATCAAAAGGAAGGCAGATGGGCATAGAAGGGATATACAATTTAAGCTCCGGGACATGGTTTACTTAAAGCTAAGGCCCTATCAGCAGAAGAAATTGACGAGGAGGAACGAGAAACTTTATTTGTGAAATTTTGGACGCTGCGAGATTATGGAACACATTACAGCAGCATCCCACCATTTGAGGCAACCACCATCAACGACAATACATTCCGCATTTCATGTTTCTCAGCTGAGGCATGCTATCAGAGATCATACACCCTCATCTTCACTACCGCCGACGCTAACGGAGGACATGGAGGTGGTTCTGAACCTTTAGAGGTCGAAAGGGTGCGCATAGCGAGCAGCAAGAGCAAAGGAGATACTAATTAGGTGAAAAGATATGTCAGACTATAAAGCTATGTGGCAGCTTTACGAAGGGATCCAAAAGTGATTTTCATCCTTCCACCTTGAGAACAAGGTACTTCTTTCAGAGGGGAGTATTGATACACACAGGACTCCTCCCGTGTTACATGAACTGGTCCCGGGAGGACCAGGTTGTACCGGCCATAAGGAGCCAAATCAATCGGCCCCGCCTGGATTTGGTTTGAGCGATCCAAGCGCTCGGATAGGGTTCTCCAAGCTGCTTATCACATAAAGAAGGAAGGAAGTTAAGGGGGCTTTAGGGGGGAATTTGAAAGGGACCCTTGGAGAGTATGTATTAGTGCCTAAGGTATAGGGTTTGTTTTTCATTTTTTATGTTTTGGTGGTTGCACTTTTCCTCTTTCACTTGTGGTGTTCCTAGCATCGTTCGGGGTTTGTGGAGCCGATCTACCTCTCAAATAGTAGATCACTTTCTATCTTGTTTGTTTTCAATTGATTTTCGTAAGAACAACACTTGTTTGAGTGTCCCACTTATCTACTACAATTTCGTTGTTGTTTGCTCGCTGATTTTGGTTCCGAAACGTATCAAGATTTTATCGACCAAAGCATTTTTTGGCAATGCCGCCAATAGCGTCAATTACTTCCAGCCCCACCATAATAACAACTCATACCATACTTCGCCTTATTTAACAATGAAGTTGCCTCTCTGTCAACCTTCCTTTTAAATCATTATCATTGGCCTTCTAATCCCCATTGAACCACATTGGAAAAATTTTTCCATTTATCTCCTCTCGTACTCTAACATATTGTTTTATCCCCCTTTCATCCATCAAGGCCAAAGTTTCTTTCTCCACTGCTATAAACACTTTTCTCAAATTAATTTTTATAACTATGTAGGTCATCCTATAATGTCTCTACACTAGCACCAGTGTCTCCATCTGTGTTGTTCTTCAACACCCCAAGCAAACTAGGACATTTGAATCCTTGTCAAGCTTCATCATAAATTTCTTTGATGGCCTCTATTGATATCATAAACAATGATCCTCAAACACTTTGCTCACATTTTAAATCTCTAATAGGTTTTATAGTCAATGCAATAATCAAATTTTGATATGTTACATATCAAAAATAGCTCAAACTTCATCAATTAAAAAAGGAGAGTTGTTTAAGTTTGTAGTCTCCCTTCACTTAAAGCTACGGCCTTCTACTAACTTTAATTAAATAAACATAGAAAAGAGGGTGAGATTAACAAATTTGCATGTTGATGAGACTTCCTAGAGAATAATATCTCATTTCAATCCTTCTTAGTTAGAGGAGTCTAAAAAAGAAGTTCTAATGGAATTATTAACAATATTATTTTTAAAAAAATTAATGGAAACAAGGGAGCATGGTTCTGCCAGGATAAATTCCAATAATCACAAAAAAGCCAAAAAAATGCCAAATAGAGTCGCTCAAAATCAAACTATCTCCCCTCAACAAAATGGTTTTTTTTTTATATATATAAAGTATATTAAAAAACCCATTCAGGAACATGAACAAACTTGGAAAAGATGATTTTGTTTATAGCTTCAAATAAAAGAAAACGACAGAAACATATTCCATAATCTCATCGACATTTGACAATATGACATAAGGAATAGAAAATACTATAAATTGTCAGAATAAACTAATCAACAAAGCACTAAAAACAAATCTAGTCTATTTAGAAAAATACCCTTGGTCACATACCATGGCGGCAGAAGAGGCTATTTGAAAAGTAAGTCGATTTCACATTTTTCTAATGAATATGCGCAAAAACTTCATGGACTAACAATTTGAACAAGGGTAAAACTGAGGTCCATTCACAAACTTTTTTGATCTAAGTATGTTTGTTTATACGCAAATTAAAATAAAACTAAAATTAATGCATTTTTTTAACGGAAAAAAAATGGAAACTATAATCCACAACGATATTGCTGAAAAATTCCATCACTCAGATAGACAAAAAAAATAAGCAAATAAACTAAATTACAGTACGATGAACACCATTCTTACGATATTATGGTTAGAAGCACGATACCAAGAGACTGAAGCCTCTACACACAAAAAGCGAATAACAACTAGGAGAAATCGATCAAGTAAGAAGAGAAGGCAAGAAATCTCTAGGAAATGAGCGGAGACACAAGAAGATCAAGTCACCTTTATGAAGTTCGCGGAATGAAGAATCAAAGCGACTTTTCCCACCAGGCCACCAGTGTAGCAGTTTTATATTTCTTTTGAATCATAAAGTGGAACGACTAAAGGCGACCCAGATCAGTCAAGGTCAAGCCCTTTTCCGTGGTTACAACACACCACAATAATTGAAGCGATGAGTCCGTATTCGGATTCGAGGCCTCAAACTCGCCGAGCCGGCTCGGCGAGCCCCCGCCAGGGGTGGGGATGCTGCGAGCACATTCCGTGGTTACAACACACCACAATAATTGAAGCGATGAGTCCGTATTCGGATTCGAGGCCTCAAACTCGCCGAGCCGGCTCGGCGAGCCCCAGCCATGGTCGGAAATGCTGATTGCCATTTGCATAGAAACGGCTACAGAGAAAAGGAGAGAGCGCTGATAGAGAAACAAGCAGAAGGAGATTTTACCGCAGTCGAAACATTGATGAGTTTTTGTACCAGTACATATATATATATATATACATATATAACACAACCCATATATTGGAGTGTTGATTCAGGTTGTATAAATTTTTTTGATAAATTATATGACCACCTACCATCCCTAAATCCTAAACCATCCCTCGTGAGTGGGGCTGTCAAAAAAGCTCGTTGTTCGTGAACAGTTCGTGTTCGGTTCGTCAATGAGTTTGTGTTCGATTCGTTCGATAAGTAAACGAGACAAACACAAACAAATTTTTTTCGTTCGGTTAGTTAAACAAACCAAACACGAACAGTGATGTGTTTGTTCATGTTCGAAATATAAAATAATTTAAAATAATTATATATAAAAAATTTATGATATTGTAAAAAATTAAAATTTATAAATTATAATTTATAATAAATTAATAAAAATAATACATTAATATACTAAGTTATATAATTAATATATAATATTATTTTTATATATTAATATTAGGGATGTCAAACTGGCTCGTCGTTCGTGAACAGCTCGTGTTCGGTTCGTGTTCGGCTCGTTCGTTAAGAAACGAACACGAGCTTATTTCAAACAAACTAAATTTTAAACGAACCGAACACGAACACAAGCTTTGTTCGTTCGTGTTCGGTTCGTTTACACCCCTACTCATGAGTCTCAGAATTTGAATATCACACTCTACACTCTGGGGAATCAAATCCCAGACCAGAGGGGACTTATAACTGAAAAGCAGATATCCGACCAACTGATCTGAGTACGCGGCGGAACTAGTTGCTAGAAATTGTCGGGCGCAATTTTGCTTCAATTCGATTCCTTGAAAATAGTATTTAACTTAATATGCATATAGTTTTGATTTTAGAAATAATATTTTAATTTTGAAAATGAAACCAAAAAGATCTCACATATTTAGTAGTTTAAATAGTCAACACCACACTACAAGCAATGCACTTATCCTGAGGGATAGACACATTTCTTGTTAGTGGGACTCAATTACATAAACTAAAGGATTTATGATATTTCTTGTTAGTGGGACTCAATTCGATTCCTTGAAAATAGTATTTAACTTAATATGCATATAATTTTGATTTTAAAAATAATATTTTAATTTTGAAAATGAGACAAAAAAGATCTCACATATTTAGTAGTTTAAATAGCCAAGCACCACACCACAAGCAATGCACATATCCTGAGGGATAGACATATTTCTTGTTAGTGGGACTCAATTACATAAACTAAAGGATTTATGATATTTGTTTAGTCTGCAAACATTTCATATGTTGACTAACAAATTCTCATATCTAATATAAAGATTAAATATGGTTATTTTACATGGGTTCTTTAATTCTCTATAGAGACAAGCCCGTAAAGTTAATTACATCCTAAGCGTCCAAATTTACTTAAGAAAACTCTCGATAATGATCAGAGGTATTTTCTTCAAGATTTAAAGCTTAGTTTTCAAGGTTGGACATAGAAAAATCAAATGGGAGTGGATTAAATAGGAGCAATTATTTTAGGAGTCCAAAGAAAAAAAAAGTATGGGCTGTGACAAATCTTGAGAAGAACCTTGGTGACTTCTCAACTATTATATTGCTTGGCTTCAATTTTGAAGGTGGTATTATTTAATATTTCAATCCTTCAGTTTTTATTATTTAGAGCTTACATTTACATGATATCCGACCATGCAAATAGCCTGGAAGATAGGAGGATTTATGTCATACTGAATGACCACCTCGAAATTCTAAAAGAGTTAATACTTATATTGCACAATATGATTGTGCAAAAGCCTAAAAATATGGTGAGAACTTATGTCGCACTAGACAGACAACTTTGAAATCCTATGACTTACTGTTTAAACTAGGAAAGGTTTAGCTAAAGTAGACCTATTGCTCTCTCAAGGATCTTCTTCTGTGCGTTGTGACCTTGTCATGTTGCCCACAAAGTCTGCTCCAAGCTCCTTGTTGTAGTGGTAACTCCAAGGTTTGCAGTTTATATGTCAGCAGTTTATATGTCATGTTTTGTTTTTATATGTCATGTTTTGTTTTTGTTAAGTTTTATTATTGGAGTGTTTTGGGGAGATTTAAGTTAAACGACACTTGTCAAAATCTTGCGGTTTCGTCATCCCGACATCACTATTTTCTTTTGAATTTACTTAGTCTAAACGAGATGTTAGGCTCATTTAGACCAGAGAATTATCGTTAGCAACCGTAGATTACCTCATCTGAGAGATCCTTGTAAATTCAAAAGAAGTAGATTAAGTGTGTTCAAAATAATTTAAAAGTGTATTAATTTTTGGAAAGTGTATTTTTGTTTTGCAGGTATTAATAGTAAAACATGCATAGTAAAGTGACGGTAAGATAAAAGTAATAAAATTGTAATAATTAAAATGTAAATGCATACCTAAGGCTCTTACTGATGTGCATGGTTAGTATCATAAACATAATATAGTTACAGAAAATTTAAATAAATTGTAAGAAAACCTGATATAAGGAAATCCAAACTAGTCATAGAAAATAGGGGTAAGGCAAAACCCGACATCACATATGAAAAACTGGGATTGAGTGTAAGAATTTAGTAAAGATAGTGGCTCAGAGCTCGGATGTGTGCTTTATTATCCAACTTCAGATAAAAGCTATTAATCCGGTAATCTGAGGAGGGGCAATTCCTAACCTCGATCCAAATGATTAATCCATGGATCTTTATACGTTTTCATCAAAACCCGACATCACATAGGATAGTTTGGGGGATTACCAAGAACATACCCTGAATCTTTAATCTCCCCTACTTCTCTTCTTTTGATTCTTAAAACAAAATTTTTCACTTTTGAACCAATCCTTATTGAAAACTCCAACCCTTCCTTTTGAACTCATGAAAGCAAAAGATTCCTGATTTTTATCGAGAGTTTTTCGAGAGTTTTCTTATCTAAAGTGATCCGTTCGCTTAAGATGTAATTAACTATAGGGGCTTGCCCTTATAGGAAACTTAAAAGAAGTCATATCGAATAGGGGAATCTGTCGGTCATCTTGCAAACGTACAAATCAAATGAATGTTATTTATTTCTATAGTTTATTTAATTGAACTTACTATTAAGTAGTTTAATACCTTTCACGATGGTACATTACTCGTGGTTAACTCGATTATTCAAACTGTGGAAATCAATGAAATTAGTTTGACCCCATTTTCTTCAAATTAAAATAACTAATTACTAAATATTATATTACATTAAATTAAACCGCACCCAGCTGTATGGCGACCGACAGGGTACAAATGAGTGTGCATAAGTGCACAGAGCTACATGCAGATAGTTTGGTGAGTTGTTTGGAACCACGTAGCTCCATTTGACCCAGCCAACCTGTGCCATCCCACATCTTGCAACCCAACTCAGTCTGAATGACCCACATAACTGTCCACTGATGCAAGTTCTGGCTATACCCAAACTACATCGATCTACTACTTCATGCATGCTTATGTGCCCCGCAGTCGCACATCCGCTGCCTTAAGTGCATCTATTGTTGCTGTCGTGCTCCCCCTACAACTGACATGTGTTGGCTGCCCCATGTCAGTGGGTAGTTGATATTGCTATCGTTATCACGCACACTCTCCATTGCGTCCCAACTTGCTTCCACTATCTCCTGTGGATCCCATTACATCTTTAACATGTATTTTTTCTTATTTCTTCACCCACACATGCATGTGCACCCATGTATGCATACTTACTGACCAAAATGCTAAACTGCTACTGTCTAGCCACCGCCAACACTAACAACAAGGACCTAATCTAAAACCTTTTATGAAGTATTTAGTTTGCCATTTTTTGACATTATGTATTCATTTTTATCATTTTCAAAGCTCCATGAAGCATCAATGTCATATATTTCTTCAATTCACTGTACAAGTTTTATTTTGGTGTTTTGAAATAATGATGGAGACTTTCACATCAATATATATTTTCAGACATTTTAAACACTAATGTCCAAAAATAGAGGGGAAATGATGCAATATCAATAATTTTTTCTCATCTAGCATGAGTTTCGATGCATTTTTTTAGTACTAAATGTTCAAAATCAAAATTTAAGATCAATTACAACCCAAATTTTAACAAGTTCATAGTCAAATTGATCATCTCAATACGAAGAATCTGATCATACCAAAAATGGTTCAATTCGAGTTCAATCAAGTTCAGATCAAACCAATAAAACATATTTTGTGGTTTCAATTCATTAATTGAATAGTCAAATGAACTCCAAATTTGACATTCTTATAGTTAAATTGAGCCTCTCGACAAGAAAAATCCATCTAGCCTAAACTCACTTAATTGCATTAAAGCATTTAAATCATTGAAAACCCGTCTATGATCAAGAGAGATCTGTATGGACCATTCGATCAGGTGGATATGGGAGTTATTCCCCGAATGACAAAAAATAGAGGCTATAAATAAACCCCCTCACTTTATGTGAGAGAGAGGAGTCAAATTTCAGTGTTGTTTCGGACTGAAGACCAAGCAATAACTTCCAGACTCCGTAGCCTCTAATAATCTTTGACTACTGCTCGTTGACCACCATCAAATACTATCAATTGCCCCTTGGTCGCCACCACCAGTGAACTCTGTTGTGTAATTATGTATCTCTGACTACTGTACAACAAAGTATCCTGATGATTATTCAACAAAGTATCTTGAATACAATGTAAAGAAGTATCACAAATAGAGTATAACGTATACACATCGCATTAAAAATCTAGTGAAAACTTCCAGCTTCAAGTACTTACAACCACTATACTCAGAATACAACCTTTCTCAAACTCCTTAAGTTTTCTACAAATTGTGCATGAACGAGTGTTGTACTTGTTGTAGTGTTGTAACTTTTCCTCCCAAAATTTGGCATAAGGGTGTTTCTCTGTAATTACACACTTATAGTAAATTACTTTGACTGGGCTAGACCCAATGATTTTTTCCCTTTTCTGATTTTTCTACTTAAAAAGTCTTGGTGTCTTCTCCTGTCATTTTTATTTTATTTGTGTGTGTGTTGGATCCTTATACAACTCTGAGAAATTAAAGTATCACTTTACTATCAAGAATCCTTTGACATGCAACATGAGTATTGAGGGACTTGCTTTGTGGTTTGAGTATGGTGGTTATTGCAGTGTTTGTTAGTGTTTTTCATCTTGCGCTATATATCTTTTTTGGTTGTGGTGAGAAAGAATTTCTTTATTTTTTTTCTTAGGGCTTTTCTTTTATGAGTTGTAATGCTTAACTTTCAAATTTTCTCATAATGCAATAAAAGAACATAAAGGGTGATACATAAGTTCTCTTCAAACCTATTTTGAATAAACTATGGGTGATACATCATTATAAAATTTATATGATCAAATAAAATCTTGATGAGATTCTAAGATCTCAAAAGATTTAAATATTTAAAATATACATGTTTTGAAAAAAAAATATGAGATAACTTGAATTTTTTTTACCAAATATATAATCAAAATAAATATTTCAAAATGACTACCCCAACCCTTGATTTGAGTCTACATGGACTAAATTAAGCACTAGAAAATATAATTGGAAATTTTATGACACCATTTGGAGGGCTGAATTTATAATCAAAATAAACATTTTAACAAGAAAAATATAATTAAATCAATATTGCAAAATCCTAAAACTATTCAAGCATTAATATGAATAATTAATATCATTAAATCAAATGGATCAACAAAGTTCATTTGATGGAATATATTAATTTTTTTGAAAAAAATGACAGAAATAGCCCTACTTCTATCATAAGGTTTCTTCAATGATTCTTTTCTATTATATTGTATGATTGGATTATATTAATTACAATCAACAATTTATATCAATAGGATTATTCTTATTTAGTCAAGTCTAGGGTTTTTTCTCTTATTACATTTTCAATATGAAAAAATTTGTCTCTCATGAGCTGCTCTCACTTATTTCTTGTGCGTGTTGTAAAATTTTTATAAAACACTAAGATAATAAATTTTATTCGCCCGCCTCAAACATTTCAACACATAACAAAAGAAGAGGAGAGACAAAAATTTTAGCAGGCAACCTAGTTTTCTCTTTTAAGTATTATTTACAAATTTAAATTAAATTGAACAATCTAACTACTTCAATTATGACTAAGGGTCCGTTTGGGGCAGTTTATGCGTTTCAGGATAAACTGCTTATCCTGAAACGCGGCCCGCGGGCCGGCCGCAGGGGTCGACTCGCGACCTACGTTTAGTGTAAAAACCGAAACACAGTTTCAGATAAGCTGACGAAACACGCAAACCAAACGGTACGACGGCGTTTTGAAAACGCCGCCCGCACTTATAAGCTGCCCAAACGGACCATAAGTCGCCTATTCACAAGAAAGAATTTAAGAGAGGTACAAGAGGGCTTGTGCCACCCTATTTCTATTTTATGAGTACTAATGCTCCACTAATAAATTTTCTTGTCACATAGTAAAAGAACATATATAAGGATGATACATCATTATAAAATTAATCTGATCAAATATTGACCATCATGAGATTGTAACTCCACAAAAGTCTTAAATGTTTAAATTCAAAAGTTTTCAAATCAATTTTTGAGACCATTCAAATTTTGTTTTTACTAAAATTATAATCAAAGCAAATATTTGGAAATGAAAAACCTAGGGATATCAAAGTTTGATGTACGTAAATCAAGTGTTTGACAATATAATTAAAGTTTAATAACACTAATTAAAAGATTAAATAATCAAAGAATCTTGCATTTTTATTGTTTAAGAGCATCTAAACAAAAAAAAAATCCAACAAAACTAAGATTGCACAATCCGAATATCATCACTGCCTTAAAATTTCTAAGGAATATCATATAATCAAATAGTTCAACATGATCAATTAGATGAAATTCATTAATTTAGTTAAAATTATCAGAACCTCCATACTTCCCCCTAGGGCTGTAAACGGGCCAAGCTTGAGCGAGCTCAGGCTTGGCTCGTTCGAAATAGGTCGTGTTTGAAATCGGCTCCTGAACAGTGTGTTCGTGTTCGACTCGATTTAAATATTCGTGTTCGTGTTCGGCTCGTGTTCGGCTCGAAATTGGCTCGTTAAACTAAAATTGAGAAAAATAAATGTAAAGTGTGTGATTCAAATTTAGATCAAATTATACAAAAGAAGACACTAACCACATTGCCACATGATGTGTTATGATTTAAACTTAGACATAAATATATATAATATATTATTATATAAATAATACATGTAATATATTATTATATAAAAAGTTATATAATTTTTTTTTTTTCGAGCCATTTCGAGCCGAACACGAGCAAACAAACTGTTGGTCTTGTTCGGCTCGTTTACATTTCGAGCTTCAAAATTTGTTCGTGTTCTGCTCGTTCGTTAAGCCTAATGAGCCGAACACGAGCTTCTTAACGAGCCGAAGCCAATTTGACAGCCCTACTCTCTCTCTCTATCTCTCTCTCTCAACTTTGGGGGAATATGAGAGCTGCCTTCAATAGTTCATTGTTATCATATTATATAATGGGAAAATATCATCCATAATCTACAACTCATATTAATATATTTAATCAATTTTGATAAGTAATAATTTTTATTTTTCATGCCCTTAGCTTATCTCATCTTTTTGTGTGTAAAATTTTTTAAAATGCTAATATGATAATTTTTCTTTCTGCAGCCACAAATATTCCAACTTATAACAAAAGAGAGATGAAAGACAAAAATATTATGATGTTAATTGGTTCTCTCTTCCAGCCAAGGCTTAAAAAGTAAATCAAATCATCGATCCAACATTTCAATCTTCTAAGAACTCAAAAGGATTAAGATTTTAATTAAAAATTATTTGAAATGATTTTCATCATTAAAATTTTGTTTGTTAACACTCAAAACAAATATTTATAAGAGATTAACCAATGATATAAATTGCTCTTAATTTAAGTCTTAATGACCATCAATATAAAATAAAAAAAATTATGGTATTATATTCGAGATAAAATACTTTCTAAATTTTATATTCTTATAATCAAAATGAGTATCTAAATAGAAGAATGTCATTAGAGCATTGAAATTGCTAAAGATTATCATAAATTACTAGATGTAATGTATTAATTTTTAGTTGAAGTAAGAATGTCCCCACTTCTAATATGAGAGTTATCTTCAACAATTTATTTTTACCATATTAAATAATGGGAGACAATATTCCATAGTCTAAAGCTTATATTTATAGGGTTATTCAATTTAATTAAGTCGGGGGCCTTTTCCTCTCACTTAATTTTTCATGTAAAAGATTTCATTTATTTTATGAGCTTCTCTCAACTTATTTTACCTTTATATTTGTGATTTTCTTTTGTTTGCTACAACTATTTTAATAGACAATAATAATAAAAAAAAGATAAGAAAAAAATATTAGGAGATTATTTGGTTTTATATTTTAAATAAGATTTTAAAAATTTAATTAGATTGATTGATTGATCACCTAATGAGTTAATTCCTGAATAAGTTCCCTAATCGCCTGCGAGGATTTAATATAGTTGTAAAAGAGCATGTGTGTTCTCATTAAATGAAACGAAATCAAACACTTGAAAAATGCAATTTAAAATTTTAGGATATCACTTAAGAGATTATAATCACTCTATGTTTTGCATTTATATAATCAAAATGACTATTTCACCTAGAGGAATTAAAATCATGATTGTAGAATCTTAATACCATTCAAGCTTTAAAACTTCTAAAGAAGGGCAAATGATTAAGAGGATTAACATATTGTATAGAATAGAATGCATTAATATTTAATTGAAATGAATAAACTTATTATGTAAACCAATTTGATTGTGTTCTTGCATACTTCATTTAAATGCTAAAAAAACTATGTTAATCCTCTTAATCATTAATTTGATATGAATAGTTTCTTGCATACTTGATTTATATACATCCACAATTTGATGCTTTTAATAGCAAATATTTAATGTATGCCCTCTTCAAATATTTAAATTAATTTATATGCTCAAAAAAATATTCATGACTTTTGCTTAGAATCAGAATGAGCCTAATGCAATTTTGATGAGATGACATGTTCAAATCTTGATTAATTTAGCATCATCTAATAGATGACCATATATATAGAAATCAGACTAAATAAACTTTTTTTTTTTTGTTCATGCTCTATAATTCATAAAGGATTTCTTTTTATTATTCTCACATATTTGTATCATTATTATGGTTGGTGTTAGCTCCTGTGATGGACAAAATTAGAGAAAGTCGTCTTAGATGGTTTGGTCACATTTAACGTCGACCATCTGATGATCTGATTAGGGGAGTAGATGTTTTAGATGTTTTATAGATGTTTTAGATTCGACTTGTGTTAAGAAAGATGGTGGTAGACCTAGAAAGACTTGGGCTTATTGTATTAAAAATGATCTTAATTTACTAGAACTAAATGAAAATATAACACTAAATAGGAGGCAATGGAAAAAAAAGATTCATGTAGCCGACCCCACATGGGATTAAGGCTTTGTTACTATTGTTGTTGTTGTTGTTGTATTATTTGTATCATTATTATGACATTTAAATAATTTCTACATTTGCTACATCTTCATATTTTATGCTGATTGATCATTTGAGCATTAAATCTTTCCCTTCTTTTTCTAATTCAATATCCCATTTGATTTTCACAATTTTACTTCAATGTTTTTGTACTATTTACATATCTAGCACCTAATTCCTATGAATTTACAAGTCCAACACCTAAACTTCGGTTCTAAGATATGTATTTCAATCTTAAAAGTTAAAAAAAAGTATTTTTGATGTGAAAAAAAAAAAAAGATTTTGGTTGTATAAATGTGAAAAGTAGGATTAGGTGTTAATATAAAAATACATAGAAATTTTCGAACGAGCCAAACACGAGCCCAGCCTGAGCTCGCTTATGCTCGGCTCGTTTATAGCCCTAGCATTGATAGGTTGAATTTCAATCTAAAACTCAAAAGAAAAAGAACAAAGAGGGGAAGGATGCATAAAAACAAGTGAATGTTAAAAATACCAACGAAATGTACGGTAGGAAGTATAAAATTAAGTAAATGACAAGGAAAAAGAAACGAAAAAATGTACAGGGATCATTGTTTGAAAAGTGGGCAACACAACACAATCATGCGAAGCAGTCCACATCTCCGGAGCCACAGCCCCATCTTATTCTAAAGAAGAAGCTATTGTGAGGGTTTAAAGGACAAACAATCTTTCAACCCACAACCAATCTGTGAAAGCTAAGATCACATGGACAGCACACACATAAAGATAAATTACAGCTAACCTTTCTTTTCCAGCAGTAACCTGCACTTTATGTAGGAGAGAGTGCATGGCCAATCAAGTTCTTCAAAAAAGACGCAGGATGTCGCAGGTGCAGGGATTCTTTTCAGAGACTTTCTAAACTTTCACTGTGAAAAAATGAACGAAGGAGGCTTCAATCTATCATTATTTACCACTCAGCATGTTTAATGTTGTGGATTGGTGTTCTCAGACAACTTCACAGGTCTGCATAGTCACCATAGCGGGATTCTGTTCTTTGTTAGCAGCCTTTTCTTCTACCAAACGAGCTGAAAACTTCTTTGCAGGGATCTTAGTGGTGGGAATGGGAGGCTTGGTTGAGCTTTGTGCACTGGCTATGGATGGATCTCCCTTCTTAATTGCCTTGACTGCTACTTTAGATTGTGTTTTCTGAAGGCTAGAGATCCTCATCTCCCATGGGCGAGCAGTAATCCATCTTTCCATCCAGCTCCAGCCCCAATTTCCACTACCAATTTCATATGTCTGCCAATGGTTTGCACCAGGGTTGGCCCTCCACTGCAGTAGGATAAGCCATGTTTTAGTTGGTTGGTGAAAACATTGAATAGATTATTTTATAGCAAACCTGATGAGAGAATGCATAGGCCATGGCCCGTTCGCGTTTAACTGCAGCTTCTTCTCTTTGATAGATTCTGGAGAGGATTTCATCCATTGTTTCAACGCCTCCAGACCATTCCACCTGTTAGCTAGTAAATGAAGTTATGATTTGGAGTCCATATAAATCCATTGGCTACTGTACGACTATTAAATGGATGCAAAACTGAATGTATGTCTGATAGAACTGAGATGTAATAAATAGTGTATTGATTCAAAAACGTTGAAGCAAAAAAGACCGCCAAGGCTGTAACACCCGAAGTGGGGATTTAGGTTGAGCCCAATAATAGATGTCAGATGCCCATGAACTCAATAGTTTATACTAAGGGGATCTTAAATCTGTTATCAGAGGGCCCCTAAATGTAAAGTCCACTACTAGTACAGTATCCCTTATTTGGAACTACTCTTGCATGCATGTCAACAACATCCCCACTATCACTAAATTTCAAATAAAAGCTATTTTAATTTCATTAGCCACGCACTAAGAGCTAAGAAAATATATAGAGCCAGGGGGAGACGCCCACTTTTGAACATTGCCTGACCATGCTATAAAATCAACAAGACCTATAAGAATCACAAATTATATGGAACCTTGGTTGGGTGTAATATGAATTGTTGAAGCTTAAGCTGACATTGTACTATCTGAAAAAAAAAAATATATATTATTTGGAAATTTCGGTTCAAACCAACCTTCTTGACTGTTACTTCTTAAGAGACAAATGTCTCTTCCAAGTCGAATAAGAGTGAGAACGAGAAACAGAGAAGCATAGAGCATCTTATGTGGAAGAAGAAGAAGAAAAACAAGAACGAGGAGGAGGCCTTATAACCTGGATGTGCTTGCGTGCGTCTAGGACAAGGAAGGCAATGCGTGCGTAGGCGTCATCACATGAGAGGGGAAGAGTCAAAGCTGAAGACTCAATAAGCCTCACTTTGCATGTGAACGACCCCGTGAGTTGTGAGCAGAAGAGGAAGAAGACGATGTCGACGAAGCATTGGTGCTGGCAGGAAGAAGACATCATGCGGGAGGGGGAGAACCGAGCCTTGTGTGCACTCCTATGCGGTTTCCGAGTAAAAGAGTGTTGGTTTTATTTTTGTTTGAAAGATTTGATTATGAAAATAAAACTGAAGAGAACTCAAATATTTAATTATTTAAATAATCGAAGATGACATTATAAGTAATATGTCATCTCAAAAGATGAGAATATGACTTAATAATGGGTTCAGTTATTCATACTAACAAATTTATAAAATTTGTTTGGTCAGCAAAAATAACAAAAGACCGTTCCCCTATCTAACATGAAGATTAGATAATTTCCTCTATCTAATACAAAAATTAGATATAGTTTAAATTATCTGGCTTACTAATCTCATATAGGCGCAAACCCCTATAGTTAATTACAACTTAAACAATTAAAATCACTTAAGAAAATTCTTGATTAAGATTAGGGTTATGTCTTCAAGAATTCAAAATTTAATTTCCACGATTGATTATAAAAAAATCAACTAGAAAGTGCTAAATGTAGAAAAATTATTTCGGAAACCCGAAGAAATGATAAGTAAGAGATGTCGAAGATATCAAGGAAACATCAATGACATCTCAACTATCTTATGGTTTAACTTTACATTTTTGAAAGAAAAACTATTTGATGTTTGAATCCTTACATTTTTTATTTAGAACTTTAGAACTTATATCCCATGATCGTGAGAAAGCCGAGAAGGCGAGGATTTACATCATGCAAGACAAACAATCTCAGAATCCTAAAACTAAGGCGATGTTCACTGAAAAAAGTGAAACATCGAAACTTAGTCTAAAGAAAGAAAGCACACAATCAAACATGCAAAATGAACTTACAACCCTGACTAAAAAATGCTATCATCCAAACCACTTAAATGCATTTTAAAACCATGAAGACCACTCTCAATGGATGCAGAATAGGAAAAGTTGTTATTTATTAAGAATTGTAGGTCTTACAACTTAATCATAACGATCAAGATGCCTAAATATGTATGTTATGCAAAATGCCCTAAAAATAATGCAAGTTTCTTTTTTGTAATTTAAAAATAAATATTTCAAAGTTCACCACACTCGGATGAGTTTTATTATATTGAGTTAACTCTTAGTATTAAGTGATCAACAAGCTGTGAAATAGGTATGCAATGTCCTTGATGATGAATGCACAAATGATTTGTTCAAAAGGTCAATTGGTATGCATAAGAAGAACACATTCTATAAGATAGTCGTTCTCACAGGTCAAAACACCCATTTCCGTACAATGAGTGAGGGTCTGAATACAAAGAATAGAACCATATGGAATGAGCATGCCTATGACAATTTTTTCGTGATTATTCCAAAATAGTAAATAGGTTCATACTCAATTTTATTTAATTGTAAATTTTTTTTATTTTAGAATGCATGTTTGACTAAGTTGTGAATGCAGTGTGATAATGTAATTTTTGTTTGAGGTTATGAGTTCCATTTTATTTTAAAAAATTATGTTTCAATTGTTTAGTTGAGTAGAACATAAAGCCATTATAAAGCCTATCTCGAATCCAGACAAAAAACACACAAAAAAACAACTTGAATTTTGGTGTCAGGCTATCGAACACAAGACAACAAAGCAAAGACACAACTGAAGGTACAAACCTTAGACCAATATCAGACTCGACAATATAAAATTGACATCTAAAGATCATTATTATTTAGTTGGGGTTCACTACACATTTTGTTCATCTTATTGTGGATCATTCAAATGTCAAACTCTATAAAAGAAAAGACCCAACAAGAAAGAAAAACCTATGAAACTATAACCATCCAAATTAACTAAGCCCTGTGTTACTACAACCCTGCAAAAATAAGTTAGCATATCTTAGGTTAACTATAGCAACCTAGAGACATGTTAAAAAAAAACTAATGCAACCTAAACTAGCAGGTATAAGAAAGCACATAAATTAATATCTACTCATAATAAACATTCAGTCTAGTGAAGCAATTCACTCTAATCAAACATCTCTAACGGGCAAACCACGCCACAAAATTATCTACTCCTATGAAGTCTATATAGGTGAGTGTTTTATGACGTCTAAGATTGGTGAGTGTGAAGGTGAAGAAAAATAATTAAATTTTATTTTGGTACGACACCAGTCAAGATCTCATGGTTCTGTATCCCAATACTGTCGGGTTTGGCCCTACTTAGTCAGCATAGATAATCTATTCTAACCAAAAGATAATTGTCAGCAACCATGGGTTTCGTCGTCCAAGAAATCGTAGCCCCAAATGTTAATTATTATTTTCAAATTGTCCACATTTGAGGTTGGTTTTCATTCTTTTATTTATTATTTATTTTTAATTAAAGAAAAAATTCTTTTATTTGAGTTGGTTTGAAATTTTCTGATTTTTATGAAATTTTTAGATTTGAAATTGTCTGTTATGAAGCATAAAAATATTGCATACATTAATACTTTTATGTGCATGTTAAAAGAAGGAAATCACCCTCTTATAGTACTGTGCGGGAACACCAAGTTACTCGTGCATAGAGATATTTTTTTCCTACCACGTTACACAATTGTGAAACTACGATCACTAACTGCAGTGCCCTTCTGAGAGTATCAGCCCAGGGTGAGTAGACACCCTACCACCTAAGATAATCTTGTAATTTAAATCATGAACTGCAGTGTCGACGAACTAATATTGGTACGGGGCGAGTAGACATAATTCTACCTTAGATAATCTTGTAATTTATATCACAAACCGTTGTGCCGACAAAATAATATCAAATATGGAAGTATTCGATTATGTTTTGATGGTGCTCATGTAATGAATGTGAAAGTTAATAGTATGATTTATATTTGAGTTAAAAATTTAAACTTCACAAAATAAAGTGAAAATTAATGCATATAGAATTTTAGATTATTTCTATTGGACATAATTGAAAGTGAATAAGCCAATATTCAATATTTCATTCAGCATATATGTTTAAATAGAGTTTACATCGTTTTACAAATAAACCAAATAAAGCCCTCTTATTACACAACTCTCAACACTCCCCCTCAAGATGTGTAAAATATATTCACTGAGCCCATCTTGTCACATAATCAAGCTAACATCACTGAACTAAGCCCTTTAATGAGGCAATAAGCCACCTGCTCTCCAGTAGATACAAGATTTAGCTTCAATAATTCGTTATTCAGCTTCTCCTTGATGAACAATCTATCAATCTCTACATATTTGGTTCTATCGTGTTGCATCGGGCTGTTAGCGTGTTGATTGCAGACTTGTTGTCATACCACTATTTCATTTGAGTTCTCAGATCCACTTTGAATTCAAGCAACAAAGCTTTCAGCCGCATCATCTCTGCAACTCCTAATGCCATGTCCCTGTATTATACATTTACTGTTGATCTTGCTACAACAGGTTGTTTTTTGCTCTTCCACGACACCAAGTTTCCACCTACAAATATGCAGTACCACGACGTGGATCATTTGTCATCAGCACAACTTGCCCAGTCAGAATCACAAAAGCCCTCAATATCTACATGTTCATTTTTCCTGAATATCAATTGTTTCCCTAATGCACACTTTAGATACCTCAAAATCTGATACAATGCATCCATATGATCCTTCCTTGAATCATGCATAGAGCGGCTCACCACACTTACTGCAAATGAAATATCTGGTCGAGTGTACATAGATAGATCAGGCGGCCCGCCAGCCTCTGATACCTCTCACAATTGACTGATTCACCCATCTTTGTACTGAGTTTGACCTTCTGATCAATTGGAGAGACTGCGGGCTTGCACCCTCGCATACATGTCTCCATGAGAAGATCCAATACATATTTTCTCTGAGATAGGAAAAAACCCTCAGGTCCATGGGCAACTTCAATCCCAAGAAAATATTTGAGTTGTCTCAAATACTTTACTTCAAAATGCTTCCCCAATCTTCCCTTCAATTAAGCAATCTTTGTCGTATCATCACCAGTGATAATTATGTCATCCACATACATAGCAATTATGATAGTGTGACCCTCATATTGCTCCAAGAATACTTGTGTGGCCTGCATTGATCCGTTGATATCTCGTGCCAACCATCGACATTCTAAGCTTATCAAACCAGGCTCGAGAAGACTGTTTTAAGTCATACGGTGACTTCCTGAGCATACACACCTTACCCATTATCTGGGATGTATTGAATCTTGGTGGTATCTTCACATATACCTCCTCCAGTAGCTCCCAATGAAAAAAAGTATTCTTCACATCCAGTTGGTGGAGTCTTCATCCACTATTCACAGCTAGAAAATCCAGTGTCATTACAGTACTCATCTTTGCTACTGGTGCAAAAGTTTCATTATAGTCAATGTCATACGTCTGATTGTACTCTTTTGTCACTAGTCGTGCCTTGTACCTCTCTACCTTCCCTTCTGAAGGTTGTTTTACTGTGAAGATCCACTTGCATCCAGCTGTCTTCTTCCTTGCTGGTAGTGGTACAATCTCCCATAATTGATTTTTATGAAGAGCTTTAAGCTCTTCATGCATCGCCGCTTTCCACTTGAGATCCTCTTTAACAACCTGCTAACACTTGAGTACAGAGACAATCCAATGATGCAATGAATGCTACATGAAAAGGTAAGATGTTAAAATAAGAAATAAAGTTCACAAGGTCAAGTTCCCACCCAAAACGATTAGGAGGATGTCCTGCATTGCTACGAGAGGTTCTTTTCAATGTTGGAGAGGGGGACGGATGAGAAATAATATCACCCAGGACTTTTGAATCAAAGGTGGATGGTGTAGGTGTCTCAAAAGTTGGGGAAGACTGAGACAAGGAACTTGTTGGCATTGCAAAATCTGTTCCCTTAGTTTGATTTTTCCTCTGTGTAACACTCTTAGCTCACCTTCAACATGAATCCTTCCACCTTAGTAGTCTTCTCGATTTCCGTCTCTTTAGATGATTCATCCCACATCACAGGGCATGGCATTGCTCCCACTTGCACTACTACATAACCACTACTACGCACTTTCTCTTGCCTTGTAGACTTCACCTCTAGAGTGCAGTATGATTCAAACTCTTTGAATGACACATCTATACTCACAAAAAGTTTCTTTTCAATCAGACTCGAACAGACATAACCCTTATGAGTAGCAAAATAACCCACAAATACACATTTCACAGTTCTGGGATCCAAGTTTCTTACAGATGGTTTGTTTTCTTTCACAAAACATACACATCCAAATACCTTCAACGGAATGATCTCACCATTGTCTCCTTTCAACATCTGACAAGGAGACTTTCACTTCAATATTTTTTAGGGCATCCTGTTAATCAATTGAGCAGCTGTCAACATTGTTTGCCCCTCATAAGTGATGTGGGACATTCATTGTCATCGTCATGTTTCGAGCAAGAAGGATCTCACCATTTTCTCCTTTCAACATCTGACAAGGAGACTTTCACTCCAATATTTTTGGGAGCATCCTGTTAATCACTTGAGCAACTGTCAACACTACTTGCCCCCCATAAGTGATGTGGGACATTCATTGTCATCCATGCTTCGGGCTACCTCTAGAAGATGTTGATTCTTCCTCTCAGCTACTCCATTCTGTGTTAGTGTGTATGAGCATGTGGTTTGGTGTTGTATTTCTTAGGCTGACAAGTAGTCCTCAAATGCTTTGTTGATATATTCTGTCTCATTATCGGATCTCAATGTCTTCACAATTGCCCCATATTGGATATGAATTGCTTTGTGATGAAGTTTAAGCAAGTAACTACCTCACTCGTTAGTTTCATCAAGTATATACAGATAATAATAGAAAAACAATTAATAAACATAGCAAAATAATGATAAAAATTCATGAACTAGTAGGACAAGGCCCCTATACATCACAATGTATCAAATCAAATACACCAGAGCTCCTCTTCCCAGAACTGACGTAAGAGCTCCTGATAAGCTTGCCAAACTCACAAGCATCACACACAAGTTTCTCCTTCTTTGCCTTTTTCATACATATATGGATACAACCAACTCAATAAACTAAGGCTAGGATGCCACATATGTTTGCGATGTAGTAGTAACACACCCTCGACGTTCCTCCCAAATTCTCATATTGCGGTACTTTCTACCATGGACTCTAGAGTTGAGTCCATCCCCTCTCGGTCCAAGTACCAAAGTCTGCTATGCCACGTTCCAGTGCCAAGTGTCCGACACATTCCTTTCTCTTGGAAGATCACCTGAGGGATATCAAAAGAAGCAATGCATTTTAGCTGGTGAATAATGACACTAATGGATAAGAGAGCATGCAAAACATTGGACAAAATCATATGATTGAACATCTCACTGTACCCTTACCAACTATAGGTTGTGTTGTATCATTAACAGACTGTATAACTCTTTGGTACTGCTAGATGAGTATATGAAGAGAACTCTCTAGCAGTACCTGCCACGTGATGAAAAGAACCAGAATCTATGATCCATTCTGATGAACCTGCGGTGGAAATAGAGGCAAGAGCAAGTGTCACCAGTACCTTTGCTGAAGTGAGCATAAGTGGCAATGTTACCCCTTGATGTCGATGGATTTGAAGCATCCTCAGCTTCATCTCCTGCTGCTCTCTGTTTCCTCTTCAACAGCTCCAGAAACTCATGATTCTCACTAGTAAAGATCACACCCGCCTCTCCCTCGTCCTCTGCTATCACCAGATTTGCTCGTTTGCCCCATTTTCCACCTTTTTGACCCCCACGACCACGACCTCGACCTCCACTCTATCCACGCCCACCTGTCTCTCTCTCCTTCGGTGGCTTAGGATAGGTCTGCTCAGATGAACAGCTTCAACACAGTTGTAGCACTTGCGATTCTTCCCCTGAACACCTAACATAACTGAGCTCACAACAGCCAATGCTGATCAGGCACTTGAAAAGCCATTTAACTCGGAGTGTAGCTTCATACGACTCTCGTGTGTCATCGCAACAATGGCCTCATTTAGTTTAGGAATAATCGCCTGAGCTAGGAGGAAATATCTTCCCTGATCAAAGGCTGAATTCAGATGAGCCGGGAACTCAATAGTCCTCATATGTGTAAGCATTCTGGGTCGCAACTCGACATCGGTGAGAAATAATCAAGATACACCCACTACCTCTCCAACTCTATGGATTAGGTTTTCTCACTTCGTACCACAGATTCTATCTCGCGTTGAATCTAGAATACCCTCATGTGATTCTCAGCACCAACATAAATCTTCTTCAACTTTCCCAGATTCCACTCATCGAATGCCATCGACTATGGACGCGATTGAAGGAACCATTAAGTTGAGCAGCCATGTGTAGACTAAGGCGTGAACGGTCCTCCACTTATCCCTCTCAACACTGTCACTTTTTGGTTCGTCCTCAGTCAGATATCAGTCTAGTCTCTTCCCTACTAAAGCTGTCTCAATCCGAAGTGACCAGCTAAAATAAGTGGTCGGTTCATCGAGCTTCAGATCCACATGAGGGAGGGAGTCCGTCGAAGCCTGTGTTGAACCTGTCAAGGCACTAGCTCCCTGTATGAGCCTTATAAGGTCCTTCAAAACATCAAGATCAATCCTTCCCAGAAGATACAATCCATTACTCCCCATACTATCTCCATCTCCAGTCATCTTCGATCACCTGGACTCTCTTCTGGGTCATACAAACCACGAACAATTCCCTTCCGCCTTTGCACCCAATTTTTATCTATCTCATCATCAAGATCGGGATCTTCTTCGTGTGGCAAGCCAACTGCAGCAGGTGTAGCGGCACAAACCTGGAAATGAGGTTGTAGCTACGGCAGGGGCCTGGACAAACGGTGGCGGCCTGGACAGATGATGATGGCAGACTGGAGGGCGGCGACTGCAGACAAGAGGGGGGCGGCGGCTGCAACCGGGAGGGCGGCGGCCTGAAACTGGACAAGACTCCGTCTCCCACACGTTGGACGCGGGACGTGGCTCCCGCACGAGACGCAGGTGCGTCTCCGACACTAGACGTCACAGATAGAAGCAAGCGGGCCAATCGAAGGTACCAACGAGCAGCGGGTCCTGAAGAACCAGAGCAACGATTAATCGGACAGGGAACGACGGGATGCAATCGATGCAGGCTGTCAGGGTTGGCTCTGGTACCAAATTGAAACTAAATAAGCTCAAATTCAATATTTTATTCAGCATATATGTTTAAATAGAGGATAAAACGTTTTATAAATAAACCAGATAAAACCCTCTTATTACAAAAAAGTCTCAACAAACATATATCATGAATACATAAATTATATTATTATATAATTTTTTATAATGAAATATGAAAGACTATAATACAAATTGTTTTCTTTTTCCTTGGGCGGCTGTTGTTTAGAAGTGTGATTACTTCACTGAGTCATTTTAGAGAACTCATTATGTTGTTTTAATACTTTTTCATTTTTAAGCTTTTAATAAGATGAATACTAGAAAAGATAATGTGTACAAAAGGCGAAGTCATCAATCCGAAATGTTAACTTTTATTTGATCAATTAAATTATTTTCCTTAGTGAATGTTTCAATATATTTGGATTGTAAATTCTTAGTGATAAATGACAGTAAAAAAAAATTAATTTTCATCATTCGATTGTTCGTTCCCACCTTAGTTAATTATAAGTTCCGAGACAGGTCATGACAATATGTGCTATAACTATTATATTAAGAACTTATTTCTCTTTCGATGCAGGACTTTTCTTAATCTCACATGCATCTCAATAAAAAAAAATAAAAAATGCCTTCATCTAAACAAGAGATAATGATAATATTGCATACATCCATCTCTACCCAAAATCACAACAGCAATACTGGTTTGCACCAACTAATGCCTTCGCTAGAATACAAAATTGACCTTTGATAACAACGTGATAAAATACATAATCAAACGTAATTAGTTGAGAGGTTGTGGTTATCTCTATCAGATTTCATTTCATTAAATGAAAATGCAGGATATGCAGTTTGATTTATAAGATCAAAATAAGATGCACCAAGGCAAAAAATAAATACACTAAGAAGAAGATTTAAATTGAACTTTTTATAGTAGATCAGAGTATAGAAGCTTCAAATTTAACAGGATATTCTTTAAAATAATATTTAAAAAAAACAACTGGAGAAAAAAACTCCCCAGAGGAAAAGAAAGCAAAGACAGAACATACTTCTAAATCATGAAGCTTGGCCTCAAGTTTCACTTGGTTTTCATGTCTCTTCTGCTTAATTCGGCCTTCTTTTGCCATAGAAACTCGCCGAGCTCTTATTTCTGCCTGTATTTTGCTCCAGGATTGGGCACACCGTAAAGTGATAGATGTCTGCCTTTTAATAAAATCACCATCAGAGAGAGAACGTAATCTTTGGGTTCCTTTCAGTTGGCGTGCAATTTTTCTAGCCTGAAAAACAAAGCAAATTGGATAGTGTAATCGATGATCATATTATCCAGCATCAATCAGATGGAACATGAAAAAATGCGGACGATATAGAAGAAATGGTAAAGGCAGGAGAGCTTGAGAGGTATCAAAAGAAATGTGCAAATTAAGAATAGATGAACCTACAGGCCACAGTATCCATGAGAACCTAGCTTTTTCTTACCATCACATGCAACCCACACCCACTTTGTTATTTAAAAAACTTAATACTTAGAACAGTATTTCATATCTAACTAGCACGGAATATTAGATAACTTAAGTAACATTTTGTTTAAACTTAGGTGGTAACATCTTTTAACTCATAGTTTCACTAGTTGACAACAATGTTGGCCATAATAGCAAAACACATACAGCATAGTCATAACTACCGAACACTTTATTATTTCAAAAACTTGATACTTAGAACAGTATTTCATATCTAACTAGCATGGAATAATAGATTAACTTAAGTAACATTTTGTTTAAGCTTAGGTGGTAACATCTTTTAACTCATAGTTTCACTAGTTGACATCAATGTTGGCCATCATAGCAAAATACATACAGCTTAGTGATAACTACCAAACACTCCAGCTCAATAGTTAATATTTAGCAACAATGGAAAACAATTATGATCTAAAATATGGTACAAAAATTGCATAAATTTAGAAATATTCCTATCCATTTTCAATAAAAATTTACTGATCTAAATAGTTATAGAAAAGAAGGTATGTCAGAAAGGAATTACAAACCTGGTAGCATCGAAATGCAGTTTGAATTCTAATAGCCGCTATTTCAGAATTTAAACCAGAATCTCCAATATTATTTCTGCTACAAGAACCATTATATAATTTATTTGATGATTTATTGGGCAGATTTTTCAACTTGAATCCATTTGACTGGTCACAAATAGACCCCTGTTGTACAGCAAGCAAATTTGTTAATACAATGCCAAAAAAGATATAATTGAGGTGCACATATAACAAGATAAATACAAAAAAAATTACACAGTAGAAACAAGGTGAGATGCTGCCATTTAAAAAAAACAACTATCAATAATGAATTGTTCGCTATAACCATAAGCACTGCTGAAGCAATTTTCACTGAGGTTAACCATTGAAGATGCAGTGAAGCAGGTGGGATAATGGAGCAGAAGCAGGAAATTACAGGGGAAGATTTCAGTATAACAGTTTAGAATGAGAATCCTATTGCTAGAGTTCGTACAGTTTATATTGACAGTAATACGGGTAAAATGGAGAATCAGTACAAAACATCACGTGGTTAAGGTTAGGTGAGGTTATTTGTATCAACGGTGTTTGAGTAGGTTGTGAAGGGGACCACAGGTCCTATGTGCTGCTGCCAGTGATGGTTGCCGAGTTACAGAGTATATTTCAGCGTAAAAACTTAATATGAGATTCCTATTGCTAGTGTTTATACAGTGTACAGTTTATATAGACAGTAAGAAGGGTATAGTGGTGAATAAGTATACATCATGTGGTTAAGGTGAGGTGAGGATTTCTGTATCTATGGAGATTAAGTAGGTCGTGAAAGGGGACTGCAGATCCCATGTGCTGCTGCTAGTGAGATTGCTGCATGGAAGATGATCAAAGATCCAAGAGTAGATCGTCAACTTGGAAGTACGAGCTGACATTGTGTGGTGGAAAGTGACCTAGTGAGTATGATCACGAATGAAATGGTAATCTACTTCAATGTGCTTAGTTCTGGCTTGAAGTACTAGATTGCTGGCCGAGCAATAGTAAATGCTATCCAAATGGATGGGTGTTGGAGTTGTAGTAGAAGCTTTGAATTCCTACAGCAGGTTTCTTTAGTTTAACCAAAGAATGTTTGTAGTGGCAGAGGCTAAAACTCTAACTTTTGTTTCTGTGGATGACCTAGCCACGGTTGGTTGCTTCTTGACAGACTAGAAGGTGAGAGTTGAGCCCAGGTAGGTGCAGTAGCATGATGTAGATTTTTGGTCAAGAGGAATGTTGACCCAGTCAGCATTATATAGAATTTGATAGAATGATCACTTCTTATGATGGGAAAACTTTGATTGAGTGTGTTTTCGAGATAACGAAAGAGTCACTTGAGGAAGTTGATAGTAGTGAGTGAAAGATTGGTGCGTGCGTTCGCTGATATATGGGCGGGGGTTACATTTAGATATTGAAGGGCGCCAATGAGATGTCGGTTTTAGTATGGATCTGATAGTGGTGTGGAAGCGATGGCTAAAGGGAAGTGGTTTAGATAGAAATGGAGTTGGAACCGGCTTGGATTGAAGCATGACAAATGATTGTAGAACATTTGTGAGATAGGATGTTTAATGTAGAAAATAACCATGGGGCACTTGAAAAACTAAGAACTGGATGCTCAGGTGTGGATGAGGTTGGTGATAGTGATGGAGGAGTTGCTGGTGATAAGAATATCATCTACATAGACCAATAGGTAGACAGTAATGTTATCCTAGTGATTGGGAAGAAGGGACTGATCTGCAGTGTTGAGAATGAAACCATAGTTAAGAAGGTAAGTGCTGAAGGTGGATTACCACTAATTGCGGGCTTTTCTTAGCCATAGAAAGCTTATGGTAATTGGCACACATGGTGGGGGTATTGGGGTCAGTGAAGCCTGGTGGTTTTGACATATAAACAAGATCATCTAAATTGTTGTGGAGGAAGACGTTGGAGATATCGAGTCAGTGGAGTGGCCATTTGTGAAGGCTACTTATGGTGAGGAGAATGCGAATTGTAGGGAATTCGGCAACAAAACAGGTTTTGTCGTAGTCTTGGTCATGTAGTTGTTTGAGCCCGAGCTACAAGTCTAGCCTTGTGGCAGGCAATGATGCCATCAGCATTGTGCTTTGTCTTAAACATCCATCAACAGCCTAAAACATTATGATTGGGTGGAGGAGGTACTAGTTTCTAGGTCCCTATTGCTGGAGAGCGAGGAATCCAAAATACATAGCTTCTGTCCACTGGAAGAGTTTAATAGTTTAGGTGAAGTTGGTGGTATCTGATGATATGGGAGTTGGAGAGAGATGATAATGAAGGTAGAGAATTATTTTGGCTTCGAGTGAACTTGTCTTCGAACAGGCTGCCATGTGGTGAGATCGTGTGTAGGAGTGAAATGGTTGGGTTTGTACATGTAAAGGTGGAAGGTTTGAGAGTCGTTGCAGTTAGCATGGTGGGAAGGCAGGGTTGTAGCGTGGGTGTGGGGAGCAGTAAAGTGGGTGGTGTAGTAGGATGGGGTTGTGAGTTGGATTGAGGCTGCAACAATTGTTAATAAAGGAAGGTAGTTTCATCAAAAGTACATGTCTAGAAATAGTGAGTTTTATAGAGCAGAAGTCATAGTAGCGATAACATTTGTGGTTGGAGCTATAGCCAATAAACGAAGATGCAGTGAGACAAATTGGAAGAGAACTGTTGTAGGTTGTGCCATGAAAAGCACTAGCACCCAAATGTTCATAAATGAGCATATGTGGATTTTTTTTTTTGTACAACAGTTGATAGGTAGATTTTAAGTAGTTTGTAGTGGATGGTAGACAATTTATTAAATAGGTGGTTGTTAGTAAGTATTCTACCTATAAAAGAGAAGGGAGTTGGGCAGTATTTAGAAGTATTTAGAAGTATTATAGATAAAGACAAGTATTTAACACTACCATTGTCGGTCTCAAGCCTGAATGTGAAAATTGGAGGGTTGCGTTAGGTAGCCAACAGCAAGCGTAAAACTTGTCGAAAAAAAAATCATGACATAGATATATCAATGAGATGCCTATGCTTGCGTTCAGCCAATCCGTTTTGTTCTAGTGTATGTGGACAGTTGAACTGATGCAAATACCACAAGAAGAAAGAAGAAAGATAACCGTCAAAGGATGATAGGGGCATGCACCTCCTCCATCTAATCTTAGGTATGTTATGAGCATATTGAATTGATTAAGTATCATTTTGTGAAAGTTAATGAAGTGTTGAGTAGTTTCTGATTTGGCATATTAGATTTGTCTAGCAATAACCAAAATAAGGGGTGTTTGGCTGCAGGAAAAATTTAACATCAATAGGATTTAGTAAATCCGGATTTAACATGAATCGAAAGGCAAATTTTGGACGTTAAATCTGAAATTTCATAAATTCATGAAAATTATGCTTTATGTTTGGCTGGATTTGGTAAATCCAACCAATAAATCATATTAATAAGGCGCCGCAAAACAACCCCTAAGAGTTTATAAACAATACATAATATTTGAAACCATAGAAAGAGGGAAGGCAAAAAGGTCTATAAGTGTTGGTACTTGATATAAGGGTAGTTTATGACTCTTGTTTATGCGATCGACATTGTAGAAAGAGAAAATTGGTGGAATTAGCTTTAATTGGAGACCATAGCTGCAACTTAGGAATGCAAGTGACCGAGATGTTGACGGCAAACCAAACAGTAAGTGAAGGAGCCCAGCATAGTGATCAGTGGTTTGGAAGAAACATAATATAAACCTTTATCAGCTAGACCTTGGAGAAGGATTTTCTTGCTTGCTTATTCCTGGAAACAAAAACAAAAACCAAACGAATCACAAGAGAAAATACATGTTGTCTTTGGCTAATTGGTGAATAGAGATGAGATTGTGAGATAGAGTAGATGCATGAAGGAGAGGAGAGGATAAGCATATGATTGGGGGTGAGGAGGATGTCATTGCCAATATGGGAGATTAGCGCAGATTGACCATTCCCTACAATCACTTGTTCTGCATCAGGGGAAGGAGTGGGGTGTTGAAGATTCTCCTGGCGCCGGAAGAGGTAAGAAGAAACTCCTAAATCTAAAACTTATTCATGTGCTAGCTATGGAGCAGTGATGATTAAGGCATTGCAGTGAGGGATAAAAGAGAATGTTGGCTTGTATTGTAAGTTTGATCTGTGCCAACAGTTGGCTGCAGAATGACCAGGTTTCAGACAGATTTGGCAAGTGATGGAGTTTTGGCTTTGTTTGTGAAAAATTTTACGGTTTGAGATTTGTGCAATAAAAATTTGTTTGAGATTTGCAACTTCGATTAGTGGCAATGGCTAGAGGGGGTTCTATTTTGCAGATTTTATAGAAAGCATAATTTCCTTGCTAAATAATGGGAGCAGAAATCATTTAGGCTAATGAGGTTCAGTTGTGTCCTAACAGCTATTTTATGTAAGATTCAAATTTCCTTTTTTTTTCTCCTTGTGACTCGCACAAACTTCCTTATTATCTTCGTTTTTGCCTCTAGATTTCGGCAATTTCGTGAAACCTTCACTTTATTCTCTCCCACTATCACTGCTGCCTTTCCGGTTTGAACACGACTCTCTTGTTTTTTTTTTTTTTTTCCGTTCGTTGGTTCCCTGCCTCTCTGCTCACTATAAAAAGGGTCGAAACCATAGACCAGTAGCCATCCCCTTCACAACCATCAAAAGCACTTTCCTCTCAAACCCTAGTCACAGCCTTATCATCCCCTTGCCTTGCTCGGTAAGATCTAGTGAGAGCCGACGCCTTCTCCTTGTTCTCCTTCTGCTTCCCGATTTAAAGAGGCAGAAGCTTAGGGCAAAACTTGCCTTCCCTATATGCTGCTGCTAGACCTCATTGATCAAGCTTTTCACCTCCTTCCCGAAGTCGTGGCAGTCACCGTCCCCTTCGTTCTTCAACTCTGTGGCTACCCGTCCTCATCATTGATTGAATACATACCACAACTGAGGCCAAAGGGTGAACTCACTCCTTGCTTTCTACTCTTCTTTCGTTCAGTAATATTGTTATCAAATTTAAAATCAATTAGATTTAATATTTTCTTGAAAATCTCAGTAGGTTAGATTGTGCTAATTTCAAGCAATCCCGACACCTAACCTAATAAATAATTAATCTTATTACAATTAATTGCATAATTATTAAATTTTGGGGATTCTAATTTGTGTAGGATTTGCTAGTCAACGTCGTTTGAACAAATAAATTCAAAGTTTATTTCTCGTTTTAAGGTAAGTAACTGTTCGTTATTATGGGATAAATGTACTCTTCCTAGTTAAGGGCATTATCCTTGCTAATTGTATTAGATTCGTAGCTAATTTTAGCTTTGTCATTCGTACAATTTTGATTCCATTCATATATTTGTCATAATTTCTATTTTTGCTCATAATAACATTAATGTGTAATTAGCTTCATTTTATTGTTGTGTAGCCTCGTGCTTAATTATTCACTTTTCATTAATTCAATATTTATTATTTCTTTTATATCTTTGATGTGGTAAATTTTGTTATTCCAATTACATAATTGTTTATAAATATTGGTGGATATTTTGTAATTATATTCCTATGTTTTGATTGTGATGAAATATAAATCGGTATTGAACCACTTTGGTATGGCTAGCTGAACTGACAGGTCCTCAGAGAAATCAATGGATTTCCCTATGTGGCAACCCAGAGCTATAAAAGAAGGAAATTTGAAGTCATAAAGGATTTTTTTCTCCACCATTTTCTTTGAAGCGCTCGACCCCTGGAGTGACACCGAGGGGAGAAGACATATTGGGGGAATCACCGTAGAAAGCTTGCAGCCATCAACATACTTTGTTGGAGCAATTCTGAGAAGAGTGTGAGAGTCTGAGTCAGAGTTCTCCAAAGAGATAACAAGTGTGTGATTATTGTACTCAAAAAGGTGGAAAATCATATAATGAGTAGAATGTTCATGTAATTTGGGGAAGAAGATCGATGAGATCGTTCCAAATTTTGTTTATTTTGAATTTTCAATGGAATGTCTTTTGTCCATCTGTATGTGTATGAATTAAACTTTTTTCTCCATTGAATTAGATTTTATGCAAATTAGAATTGTCTTTATTGTATGATCGTGTAATTTGGATTTTAGACCGATAGTTTAATCTTTTGAATTTAATTTACTCATAAATTGATCACTTATGAAGTTAAAATGGATTGTGATCAAGTACTACGAGAGTAGGCTAATGAATCAATTAGGTTAAAATATAACTACTCCAACTAGCCCTCCTATCCTTGTTGAGGATGCCCAACCAACCCAACCTGAAGATTAGAAGAAGAATTTCATGTGTTCACAAGGAGGAAGAAAAATCTTGAGCAGGCAGAAGACAACTGCTCAAACCAAAACCCAAGTTTGCATTCACCTGAAATTCCGGGTAAAGAGAAGTCTAGTATACATGAGTTATCCCCTTCTTCTGATGTTGGAGACAAGAAAAGTAGACGCTCGATCGCTCGAGAGACGAAGGCTTTACGAGAGACATACAAAGAACGCAACCGCACCTGGGTTATGGCGCATTTAGGTTAAGTTAATACATATATTTATTTATGTATTTATTTTATTTAAATAAGTAATATTTTGAAAGTTAAATTGATGTTTATCGAGATTAGTATTAATATGGGTTTTTCTAGTCAATGGTACAAATTAAAGGTTTTTAATTGAGAAGATCAATAATTTGAGAGAGTTGTTCAAGGAACGAACGATCAAAGGAATTTATTTGGGGTATGCTGTTACTTCAAAAAGTTTGTTCAACATAATTTAGGAAAAATTTAAATGGAACTATTAATGTAAGTTGTAATCCACCTTTAGTTTTGCACAAAGTATGATATAACAAATTAAATGTGAATAAAATTAAATGATTAATATAATATTATAATTTATATTTATAAACATTAAATAGAGGAGGGAACTAAAAGTTCAAGGTGAAGAAAATCAAGAATATTAAGTTGAATGATTATATTTTTAAATTTCAATAATCTTCTTTATTTCAAAATGTATGTTTGATTTTATGCATACTCAAGTTCAGTTAGATTCAAAGGAAAGATATGCAAGAATTGCATGACAGATAATTGCACATTAGAGTAAGTATGGATGTTAAATATAATTGCAAAACAATTTAGTTTAGGAAAAAAAATCAAATCATTGTATGACACTAGTAGATATATACATATTACTTTATCGCATGATCACACACACACACACACAGATAGAAATATTACATAAGAAAAGAATGCATGATATAAAAGAATGAAATAGCTTATATATGAATGCTTCTATGTGCATGTTAAGAGAAGTTCGCTCTCCAATGGTATACGAAAGGGATACCAGCGTACCCGCGCGAATGCATAATATGAAAGAATGAAATAACTTACATGCGAATGCTTGAATGTACATGTTAAGAGGGGTTCACTTTTCAATGGTATACGCAGGAGATGCCAGTGTACCCGAGCGTGTATATGTTTTCCTACTGCCCCAGGCAATCATGATGTTTATATCACTAACCATTGTAACAATGGGAGAATATCAGACAGGGGAGAATGGACAGAGCTTATCACCCCAGACAATTGTGATATTTAGATGACTAATCACTGTGTCGATAGGAGAATTTCAATCAGAGGCAAGTAAGGACATTTTCACCTTAGACAATTGTGTTGATTAGATGTTAGCTATTGTGCCGATAAAAAATATCGGTCAAGAGTGTGTTATGTTATTTTGACGGTGGTTATGCTAAGAATACAAAATAAAAATAAAGTTAAAGTTAATGTATATAGAAGTTCAGAGTATTTTCATTTAGTAAAGGTCATTGATACAAGCATTAACAATATTCATAGATTTCTTATAGAAATATAAAGGACTTGCATATTTAAAGAGTTCTTATAGAAATATGAAAGACGAGCATGCATATTGTTTTCTCTTCCTTGGGTTGTAGTTTAGAAGTGTGATTACTCTTAGGTTATTTTTATATAACTCGTTATGTTGTTTTAAATATATTTATCAGGTTTAAGTTTTTTATTAAGATGAATATTGGAGGAGAAAATATGTTCAAGATACAAGAACAACAACAAAAATATACAAATTTCTACTTGTTAATTAAATTACTTTCTTTAGTGACACTTTCATGAATATTTGAAAATTAAATTATTAGCGATAAAAATAGAAAAACTGAGAATTTATTTCCACCGTTCAATCGTTCGTTCCTGTTTTAATTAGCTCCAAGTTCTCGGTCAGGTCGTGATACATTAGACATCCAATTAAAGAGTATGTAGCTTATGAGAAGCTATCCTCATTCTACAAAGCTTTTGTTTCTAACCTTGATAGTATGCAAGTTCTTAAATCCATCCATGAAGCTTCTGAAAGTCTAGAATGGAGGAAAGCAATTAAAGAAGAGATTCGAGCACTAAAACAAAATGGTTCATGGATTCTCATTAAACTCCATCAGGATAAGAAGCCCGCTGGATGTAAATAAGTATTCAACATCAAATATAAAGTTGATTGAAGTATTGAGATATTCAAAGCCAAGCTTGTTGCAAGAGATTTCACTCAAGCTTATAGAATCGAATATCAGGAGACCTTCGCATTAATCGTCAAACTTAACACAATCAGATTTCTCCTTTTGGTGGCAGAGAACAATGAATGTCAACTGCATGACATAAAATACCTTCTTAAATGGGGATCTAAAAGAAGTGCATATGGAGATACCACCAGGACTTGAGAATGATTCCAACATATATATTATATGCAAATTCATGGAAGTCTCTCTATGAGCTTAAGCAATCGTTAAGAGTATGGTTTGAAATGTTTACTAAAACTATGAATCTAATTAGTCTCAAAATCAAGCTGATCATACTTTATTTGTAAAATACACTCGAAGAGGTAAGATTGCTACACTGATGGTATATGCGAATGATATAATTCTTACTGGTGATGATAAAAGAGAGATTCTCAAGCTCAAAAAAAATACTTGCCACGTAGTTTGAAATCAAGAACCTTTAAACCATGAGATATTTTCTAGATATGTAGATAGCAAGGTCCAAGAAATGCATCATTATATCACAAAGGAAATGCATCCTAGATCTAATAAAAAAGATAGGGATCATTGGATGCGGCATGTTGATATTCCAATGAATCTCAACCAGAAGTTAAAGAGACAAGAAAACGTCTTTGGGGATAATGAAAGATATCAAAAATTGGCTGAAAAACTCATTTATATGCCACATACAAGGCAAGATGTTGCATACTCTGTTAATATTGTGAGTCAACACATGGATAGCCTAAATGAATAGCATTTAGAGATGGTGTACAGAATTTTAAGATTTCCGAAAAAGACGCTGGGTTATGGATAATTTTTTTGAGAGAATCAGGAACAAACTGGTGGAAGTCTACACTAATGCTAGTTGGGTTGAGGAACTCACTGACAATAAGTTCACCAAGGGGTATGACTCCTCTGCATGGGGAAGTATGTTGACATGGAGAAGAAAGAAAACAGTGGTTGTTTCTAGAAGCAGTGTGGGATCAAAGTATAGGACACTCTCCTTAGGAATCTGTGAAGGGATCAAGATTCACAAATTAAGGGAACTGAGATGTAACTCCAATTGGCCTATACAAATGTTTTGTGAAAGTTAAGCAACCATGAAAATTACAAAGAATCTTGTACGTCATAACATGACTGAGCATATTGAAATTGATAAACATTTCATCTCTGACAAGATTAATGGGGAAATTATACAGATAAAAGCTACATCTCGACACACCAATAAATTGTTGATGTCTTCACCAAAGCTCTTCTTTTAAGCACTTTCTTAGAAATCAATACTAAGCTTGGTCTCTACAACATATACGACTAAGCATGAGAGGGACTATGAAAATCTGAGAAGATCCTGGAGACAATCTGAGAGGATCCTCAAGAAAAATTGAGAAGACCTTTGAGGATTTGATTGAGACAACTCAGGATCTTCTTGATTAATTTATTCTCTTCCTATTCTATGCTACTTAATTTTTTATTTCAGAATTACTTCCTTTCTTAATTTAGGTTAGATATATTTGATAACTTCGTAAATTTGGAGGGAATTATTTTCCCTATATATATATATATATATATATATACCTTGCATGTGAATAAATACAAGTAAATAAATCAAGAGAATTATTCCTCCCCGAACCTAATTTTTATAGATATAAATTGAGAATTTATTCAAATATTTGTTTGTTTAGATTAATAAAATCATTTATTAATAAATTTACATGGAAAGTCAAATAATCGTTTGAATTTTTAACTTGTTTATTATTTCATTGAAATACTTGTTCAATTAAAATATAAACAAGCCAAATACATATCAAGTACAAACATTAAAAAAAATTATACAAGCAAAGTATGAACGAACGCTTTGCTCGAGCTTAAGCCAAACATGAACTTATAATATGACTAAAACAAGTCCAATCCATACCATACAGGCTCAACTCGCTCGAGTACAACCATACCTCTTATCAAAGAGCTCTTACATAAATAACATATCATCCCTAATAAAGTAAATTTTTGGGAAAACATTTACATGCCATGGTAAAAGAAGCGACCAAGATTCAGTAAATCTTGTAAGCGAAATAATTAAAACAAATAGAAGTAGCTTTCTGGTCAAGTATAGTATCAGAAAACACCAAAAAAAGAAGTGAAGCAACCGTTTCAACAAGAAAACAAAAAACAGCCACAGCATTAAGTTCTTCAGCTACCTTTATTGGTTTTGGTTTGTTCTGTTTTGTTTTCCTCTTGCCAATGATTGTTTTAAACCAATCTCCAGAGCCCATAATCCTGAGAGGAAACTTAGTTGATTTAAGATGTCATCCAAAGCAGAACTGGAAAACATAATTGCATTGTTAGCATTATTCTCTTAATTAAAAATCCATCCTCAATTAACTTGAAGAGTAAAAAAAGTGCAAAGCTTCTACTTGTTTTGTAGAAAATACACGAAAAAAAATGAAAATTTTATAATTTCTTAGCTATTATAACGAGCATGGGATCATCAGAAACAACAAGCACTTTTGGATCAGTAATCACAATTTATACATGACTAAACTCATAGAATAGATCCAAACATATTGCATTTGATCATGATATGATTAGATATTATTTTGAATTTATAAAAATAAACTTAATAACATTGGATTAAAATAAATATAATGAGCTTCTTAGTTTTCAATAACAATATCATATGCTTCTATGTTACATTATACCGATATTTATATATATAATAGGCTTTCTTTTTAAACGTTCAGAAAAGTTATATAAGAACAAATCTATTAATAGTTAAATAAACCCTAACTATATTATGATCAAATCAAATAACAAATATATTGGATGTTAATGGAATTCATAGATTCCCATTTCCATCTGCTAGCACCTATAAAGCTTTTATTTCTGCTTCATCCAGATAAGCAATCTTAGCATTTTTCTTTCCGCCTCCATGAATCATTAAATGTAATAAAGAGCTAAATTTAAATATTTAGATAATATTTTTCTTTTGTAGCCATTCCAATTTAGGAAACTGTTTATTTGTTGTATGAAAAAATTCTCTATCCACTCCCCCTTTTCTATTTAATCTTACCTTACGCTCCAGAATCGGTGCTGAATGAAATCAATAAAGCCTTTCACATATTTTTACATGCAATCAAGAAATTTCTTTAACCCTTCGTCTTATTTGTTCTTCCTACTTTCTCCCATATGACCCTCCTCATGGCTGCTAGCAAAGGAAGCTATCACTACGAGGTTATTAGTTTATTTATTATAATCAACACCACCACCCCAACAATTGTGTTTGTTCTTCCCATCATTAGTCACAAGCTTTCTAGGCAAAATTTCAACAATGTTCACAATAAATTATGTGGGAAATCAAAGGAAGGTTCCTATCATTAAAAGTGGGAAATTGTATAGAGATGTTATAGCTAAGAAATTTCATGACAAATAAAATTGAAGAAATTTTCATGTATTATAAAATGACAATTATTTGTGATGTGATAAAAATACCTTCTCCAATATTGACAGTTCCACAGACGCATTCAAGATCAAGCCCATTCTCTACGCCAATATAAAGACACCATCACGATATATTTCAACTCTAACATTTAATGGCAATAACTGGGGATCTATCATGAAATAGAAGGAAAATGCATAGTCAAAAATGAGTGTGCAAATTCATACTTGGTATAAATAACAATTTAGATGATGTTTGTGAGAGCTTCTTTAAAAATAAAACCTCTATCCAACATTCATGAAGCCTTCTCCAAGGTTCAAAGATAAGAAGGCAGTAGAAAAGAAATATTGAGAGTGCCCAACAATTCTTGAAATGATGACAATGAAAACTCCGATGGTGCCCATGAACCCCAATTCAACCATGAGGAGGGTAGACACAAGAAGACAACTAGACTATATGGTGATCGTCTTCAGAAGATTGGACATGTCATAACTACCACAAGATGCATGAAAAACTCCTTTACTACGGACCAGGGAAAGGAAAAAATCATGGAATCCATGAAATACAGACACCATTGAGACTCCAACATCATTTCACATAGGTCCATTAAACAAAAATCTCCTTTACTCGTTCCCCTCTTCGACTTTTGGATCACGATCGAGGGTACCCTTCCATTGGATTTCATCTTCTATGTCCGTAATCCATCACCGAAGCCGACGGATCTCTCTCCGTATCTCTCCCCAGGATGTCTTAGGCATGCATCTCAATGGTGGCATGGTTAGGGTTTAGGAATAAAAAAGGAAAAAAAATTAGTGGAGGTGAAGGAGGGTAAAAAATAATTGGGACAAGGTTGCTGATTTTAAAAATTTGCGAGGGGATTTAGGCTTAGGAACATGTGGCAGTGGAACGGGTATTAGATGGTAAGAAAGAAATTTTGTATGTTATGGCGGACGATAGGAAACCCTAGGATATGACTAGGGTTTGGCTAACTCTGATACCAAATGATACCGGAGAAGGAAACCCAAACCACAAAAGAAACACAATATTATTGTTGAACTGAGAGCTTACAAATATGACACTTGGAAAGCAGGAAATGCCGACAAACATACACAAACAGCAAAAACAATAAAAGAAATCTACGGGAGACGACGAGGACGGAGACTGTGAGACGGTGGCATGAGAGGGCAGCGATGGTTGGGGGAGTGCTAGACAGCAGCGGGGAAGAGCAGGAGGGCTGCAATGGGTGGGAGGAGTGTTGAACAACAGCGGGGAAAGAGCAGGCAAGCTGCGGTGGTTGGAGGAGTGTTGGACAGCTACAGGGGAAGAGCAGGAGGAGTTACAGTAGCTAGATGAGGGCAGGTCAGTGATTGAAAGCAGGAAGGAAGGAGCGGCGGTGGTTGGAATAATGGAACAACAGAAGGAAAACGAACTTATGGCAAGATAAATGCCTCATCGGGATCAAGCTACAGTCGGAGTACCACTTAGACCCTTGGGATGGTCACCAACTAGGACGAGGGACAGCAGAAGCACTTCCTCACGTTCGGATACAACCCTCGAAGAGGAAAACGAAACGTCGGTGGCTATCCAAACAGAATGCTGAATTCTTAAGCAACAAAAGACCCATCTCCTAAGCAAAATGACCCCTATATATAAGAGGAATTAGGACTTATATTAGGCAATGCTTTTAATTAAGAAATAGAATATAATAGAGAAGGATTTATAATAGGCAATGTTTTAAAATAAGAAAGAGAATAATAATAATAAGGATTCATTATTTAGTCAAAGATTAAAATAAAAAAAAAATTCATAATAGGCAAAGACAAATAAGAATTATAGAAATTCAGAATTGGCAAGTGCTAGAAGAGAAATATGGGAAAAGGAAAAAAGGAATAAGAAGAAAGGAAAGGAGGGAAAGGAAGAAGGGAAAAGGGGGGTCAGCAGGCGACGACATGAGAGGGTTGTGGTGGCAGCAACAGCAGGAGAGGGCTGCGATGGTCGGGGGAGTGTTGGACAACCGCGGGGAAGAGCAGGAGGGCTGCGATGGGTGGGAGGAGTGTTGGGCAACTGCGGGGAAAGAGCAGGCGGGCTACGGTAGTTGGAGGAGTGTTGGACAGCTGTGAGGGAAGAGCAAGAGGGGGTGCACTGGCTGGATGAGGACAGAACGATGATTGGCAGCAGGAAGAAGCGGTGGTGGATGGAATGATGGAATGATGGAACGACAGAAGAAAAACGGACATACGGTAATGTTAAATGCCTCTTTGGGGTCGAGCTACAGTCAGAGCACCACTCGACCCATGGAAATGGTCACCACCTAAGACAAGGGACAACCAAAGCACTTCCTCGCCTTCAAATACAACCCTCAAAGGGGAAAACAGGACACTGGTGGTTGTCCATACAAAACGCTGAATTCTTAAGCAACAAAATACCTCCTATCTAAGCAAAACAACCCCTATATATAAGAGGGATTATAACTTATTAGGCAATGCTTTTAATTAAGAAATATAATATAATAGGCAAGGATTTATAATACGTAAAATTTTAAAATAAGGAAGCAAATAAAAATAATAAGAATTCATAATTTAGGCCAAGTTTGTAATAAAAAGTATTCATAATAAGCAAAGACTAAAAAGAATAATAGAAATTAAGAATTGGCAAGTGCTAGAAAGGAAATACGGGAAAAGAAAATAGGGGATAGGAGGAAAGGGAAAGGAATAAGGGGAAAAGGGAGTTTGGCAGCCCTCCCTCCTCCTTGAGGACCGGTTGGTTCCTCTCCAAAGCCCTGTGTCAAACACATGTGCTGACACTTCAAAACAAAATGAAGTTTTTAAGATATGATGAAATTCATGCTTGGCTCAAATATTCCAAAATATTTCTAGGCAGAAGCTTGGTTAACTTCAGTGTTCTCATCAATCATGTGCCTCTTGAAAACCGTATTCCCAAACTCATCAAACAATCCTCCAATCCTGCCCTTATTCCTAAATTATCTCATCCATTTCAACCAAAATCTTTGAATGCATCTCATTTGTCCACATCCTCAACATCACAGCAAACTGGAACCTGAATCATTGATGATTACTCTATAGTCACATTGTCATTCCACATGAAAAATAAATAGAAAATTAGCACCATTGCTCAAAATTCAGTTAGACAGGGCAAACTTAGTTCCAAACTTAAATCCAATTACTTCAGGCTGAAAAAGCAGTACCATCACTTTACTTTTGGTTTTAACTATTTGAAGAATGGATTATCCATCAGTGCACATGTAACAGCACTCTACAGCAAAATAAAGTTGTCAAACAAAAAAAAAACATGCATATGATGAAAGTCGTGCTTGGCTCAAGTATTCCAAAATATTTTGTTGGGGGGAAGTTATGTTAACTACAACATTCTCATTTGTCATAAGCCCTCTCAAATACTAAATTTTGAAACTCATCAAACTATCATAAAAGCTACCTCATTCCCAGATCATCTCATCTATTCCAACCAAAATCATTCAATGCTTCTCGTTTGTCCACATGCATCCTCACATCACAGCAAACCTGAACCTAAATCACTCAAATATATTTTCTTTGGATAGACACCAAACAAAATGGGTATGTGTTATTCAGCATGCACCAAAAAATTATAGCACCATAGATGTCACCCTATAACAAAGCTGATACTAAAAGGCAAAATTCCAAGGAGTATTACCTTTGGGAAATAAGCATGATATTAGCCCATTGCTGCCATTTCTGTCAATCCAAATAAGCTCCACTTAAAAATACTATTACGCTTGCAAACTCACCCAAAACCAATAGTCGTCCTTCAAATTCTACGCACAATGCTACCACCGAGAAAATGATTGTATTTTTCAAAAGGCTGAAAAATCAAAGAGAAGGCATATATCTAAGCACCACTTGAATAAAACCATGATTCATAACTAAATATGGAGGCTCTCAATTCCTAATCAATTGCCAATTAGCCTGCTTTATGTGATCTTAATCAATCTATTACAATCAAAAAAGGTGTTAAATCTTACACCAAAAACCATGGTTTAAAAACTGTGTAATATGAGAGGCTCATCTCAGCACCTTAAAAATTTTCGTCATAAGATGTGCGCATTTTAGCCAATCATATGAGGGTTGCGCCTCCCTCATATGATTAGGAGCTTATTTGGAGGCATGTATTTAGAAATATATGCCTCCTAATAAGTAAAAGACACATGATTTTAGAAATAATTGATGAAGTTATATAGGCTTATTGTTGCTACTATTCTTACCATAAAGGAGAGGCAACTTAATAATTCTAAACAACAACCAAATCGAAGATTAAAAAACTCCGCCCACAAGCCCCCACCCCCTCACCATCCAACAATTTCTCCTAGCTTTTCCTCCCCTTCTACTTCAGGCATTGTCATCCATGCTTCAATGTACTGTTGAGATGCATGAATGCAAGGGTAATGCTGAGAAGGCTTTCTGCGTATTCTTCAAGAATTAACAATTCAATTATAAGCAAAATAGACATAAAAAAGAATTCATGTCATCAGAACAACCATAGCTGAAATAAAAGAAGTTTAAAAAACTGATGTCCGCCTTCAATATCAATGGTTCAGCATCAATATTGCAAGAAATTTTGATTATAAAGAGTAAACGAATTAAAAAAAAATGAGATTCTTAGAACATCGAAATTATTGAAGTTAAAATGGCAAACATTGTTAGGATGAAAAAAGTAACAAAAACGGAAAATATTGAAACCAAGTTTCTCCAATAATGTCAACCAATAAACCCACCTCGTAAGTTAATTATAACATTATGTACTTTCTACGAAAAAAAAACTACAGAAAAACAAAGTGAATGCCTTCCAAAAACCCTTCAATCAATTTTATCAAATCCAAGCAAATACAAACCACGAAGAGGTACGAACCGCTTCAGATAGCTGGAAAGCTCCTCAAAAAGACCACAATAGTAAAAGATGCAAACAGAAAAAGCATTACCGGAAATACGAGCTAGAGATTGGAATCGAGATATAAGGAATAAGATGTAAGAGAGAGATAGTGAGAGAGAAGAAAGGGGGTTGGTGATGTATACCAGCTGCTGCCAACAACCATGGCCCCGCTTCATTGCCCCGGTACCTACTTTTGGCCTTCAATCTTACTTCCAATAGGGTTTTTCTCTCTCTTATCTCTTCTCCAGCTGAGAAGAATTGAAAGGTGGAAAAGAGGTTTCGCATAGGGTTCCCGCATCATTGCCATGAGGTGGCGGTAGATATGGTTTGAGCACCCAACCGAGAGAACAGCGACAGACGAACCGACTCACTTTCTATACCACGTTGGATAAAAGAGACGACTTTTCCTGCATCGAAGGAGAAACATAAAAAAATTGAAGTATAAGTGTTTAGTGTTTGACGGTGAAGTCTTCGATTTTGAACTCATGTATTTGAGTCATTCTTATTGTGCTTTGGTCTCACATTTCCAAAAAAAAGTAGCAGCATTTACATACATAACACAATTTTGTTATGTATTTATGTATCTTACACCTAACTTTTCATATTTACACGTATAACACTTAAATTTTTAATATCACATCAAAAATAGTATTATTACCATTTTTATAAATGAAATGCACATTTATGTGCATAAGGTTTAAACATTAAAGTGTTGTGTATCTAAATAAGAAAGCTTTGGTGTGAGATATGTAAATACTTACGTATACACAAATACGACTAAAACATCTAAACAAGTCGTGTTGATTTCACTTATACGTAGTCTGAGATGGAAGACAATAAGCCATACAAGCCGTGTTGATCTCACTTTTTGGTCAATTTCTGGCTGAAACATTCATCCATCCTCCCTTGGGTTGATATTCCATGCAGAGTAAGATTCTAGGGCTTGAAATGAGCTCAGTGGCACTTGAAACCAAAAGGATGGCCGACATAACCACCACAACCTGTGGTGTGGCAATGTCACAGCTGGCATGACCATGTCACCCATGACCTTGGTGCCACCTCAAACAACGCCTATGCACCATCTGTGGTGTAACCACGCTGCTCTACCCGAGAGAGCAATGTAATTACGCTAGGGGGCGGCATGGTAATGTCGTCGTTACTCCACCTCCTCCCGCTTGATTTTGAAGCGCCAACTAATCCCACCATCTGCCTCCACCGTCTTCACTCCTTATATGACTCCCCTCCATGACTCCGGATATGAGAATTTGATAATTTCTCCTCTCCTTTGTTTGTTCTTCACTCTGATGCTTCTGCTCTCATTTGGTATGTTTCCCTTCCTGTGTTCTTCAACTTCTTCATTCACTTTGTTCTGCACTTCTTCAATTATTCTTCCTCACCTCTTCCTGCTCTTCTTCTTCTTCACTTTTCTTCCTCTTCATTTTATTCTTTACTTCACTTCACTACCTCCTACACTTCTTTCGTTCTTCTTCTTCACTTCTTATTCTTCTTCATGTTTTCTTGTTCTTCTTCTTTTCTTCTTATCTTCTTCTCACCACTACACTTTTCCCTTCATTTTCTTCTTCTCATTTTTGTGTTCGAACTCTAACATCACTACATTCTCCTTCTCTCTTGGTGCTTATTTTTCATGTTAAATCAGAAAAGACTCCATGAATTTAATGTAAAAATGATGGATCGACAATATAATGAATATTCAAATTTGGATTATAATGCTAGTTGCTTTGAAAGAGTAAACCCCAAGAGAGTGACGAATTTTTAGAAAAATATGCTTACTATTTTAATTTCTCAGGTTGTTGATATTGAGAGGAAGTTAGATCAATACATAAAGAGTTATCCTCAAGGTCCCCCAGTTATTAAGAAAAATTCATTTGGACAATTGATTAAGCCTAATTATTTTGAAATTAGCCATGAGATATACGATCCTTATTCCGATTATTGCAATCCAAGTTGGGAAAATCATTTGAATTTTAATAAGAATAATAATTTTGAAGGAGAAGACCAATTTTAGGAAGAAAATCAATTTAATCAGACATGTAGTTGGAATAATCATGGCTATTATAATAATGAACTTTCTTTTCCTCATAATTTTAACTTCAAACCCCTGAATGAGGAGAAGGATTTATTAGAAGAGGTTGTCATTCAAATGGAGAGTGAGCTGGAGTGTCATGGGACCGCAATAAGGAATATTGAAAACCAATTGGGGTAGATTATTAACTCAATTAACAATTATCACAATTATTCTCAATTTAACTTCAACCGACAAGTTGAGGAGAAGGAATTTTTTGTTAGAAGAGGTTGTGATTCAAATGACATGTGAATTGGAAAATCAAGAGGTCACACTAAGGTATATAGAAAACGAACTATGACAAATTATTAATGCAATTAACAGTTACCCCCCCCCCACCCCCCCCTCTACTCATACTCGA
>NW_018220479.1:386373-406587 GCF_001263595.1 Phalaenopsis equestris
AGGGATTTAAAAAAACCTATTTCCTCAACTAATATAAATATAAGAAGCCCACCTCCATCATTTACCCAGTACCAAGGGGAAGAATTGAAAGATAACATTGAACAAAAGAGTAACCAAGAAGAATTTGATCCAGAATCTGAATTATCTAGAGGTAATCCAATCCAAAATTTGGGAGATCACGAAGTACCTTATAAAGATCCATTTCTTATAAAATTTAAGGATGATATTAATATGAAAATTGAGAAAATCACTAGAAGAATATTGAATCTAAAAAGATATATGAGGAATAAGAATATAAATCAATCTGAAGAGGAAGAGCTGAAAGAAAAAATTAAATTTGAGGACTTTATAGGAATCCCTGGATCTGGAAAAGATTGGGTGATTGATTGGAAAAAATCCCTGGATCTGGAAAAGATTGGGTGATTGATCAAGGATTACTTAAATGAAATTTTGATCCAAGAGGAATCATTTGCCGAGCTGACGACATTAAACAAAGCGTTTTATGGGAGACAACCCGTAGTTATCAGTGTGGTTTGATTTAGTGTGCTTAAGAGTTATGATAATTAGTGTGTATTGTGTTTACTTTAGTGTGGATTAATCAGTTTGATTGATGATTTGTAGATGTTTGGATTATTAGTGGTTTTATTTGATTTTTATGTGTCATGAGGGGAGTGATTTCTTAGCTTCTTATTATAGTTAGACTTGTATGTTCTCTTGTAGTAGTTGGATTGACAAGTCCACTACAACTCGAGTCTCACCTGGAGTTGAGTTTTAGAAGAGATATTATGAATTTTAACAGTGACAGTCCCATCTCAATTTTTTTACTTCTTTTCTCTGACTTTGTTTTCATTTGATAGGAGTAGCTAACCTATTTGATGAGTACACTATCCTTATAGTTGTTAGTGGTGCTTAATTAAAAGGATGAGGTGATGCCTGAGATTGGTGACCAAGAGAGAGCCATTATATCAGGGATAATATTATATTTGAGATTAGAATCTATAAAATCATTTATAAGTACCCAATATATTTGTGTAGTGATTCTGTTGGAAACTGGAAGTATGTTAGTGAGATGCAATGAGTTAAAGGAAGAATTGACCTCATTTATCATGTGTGTTTGCATTCGTGTTACAATAATATATACGACTTGAAGAACATTTTTATATTACTATGTTGATACGTGTTATGCTAGTTAGAATTTTGTTTAGTTAATTCCATTCTGACATATTTATTTTAGATTTACTTTCTACTAAATATTTTCTATCCTGATAAATAATTGCAGATGTTTTTTATAGACATTTTTGGTAGATAGAATTTCTAAACTGTTTTTCTTCCTACTTATGTCTTCTGTACTAAATGCTATAAAAGTTAAAAATCAAGTTTTGGGGTAGGAAGAAAAATAAAATTTTAAAGTGAGTATATTTCCTTTTAGTTTAATATTATTGCAAGAATTTATTGCAAGAATGTTTTAGAATGTTTTAGGCTAGATTTACTTTCTCCTGCAGTCATTATATCCTGTTATGAATGTATTTGAATTTGATGTTGTAGTAGTAAGTAGATTCAACTTTTACTTTTTCTTCATTCTACATTTTAGGAAATTAATTGCAAAATATTTTAAAATTTAAGTTTGGGGGGAAGAAAAATTTCTTTTAAGAGAAAGAAACTAAATTTTATTTGTCCTCAATTAGCTATATTTTCAAAATTTAATTTGACATGATCTTCAGTATAAGAGGCTAACTTTAGATAATTATATTTGTGTTTCTAAATATATATTAGAATTAAGTAAAAGTTTTCAATAATGAAAGTTAATTATAGAGTTAAGATGTTTGTTACGAAAGGATAAGACTGTGTTTTTTCTATTTAAAGTAAAGAAAATTATATTTTTGAAGTATTAAGAATCTTAGAGTTTCATGTAAGAAGAAAAGAATGAGACTTTATGAAAAATCTTCAAAGCTAATACAAATTTATAAAGTGAAGGAATGTGAAAAGTTTTTAACTTGAAGAAGAGGATAGTGAAGTTTAAAATCATTAAAAGCTATCCAGATATAGTAATCCTCACATGAAAAAAAAAGGATTGAAAATGATCCTGAAAGAAAAGAAAAAGAAAACCTAAAAGCAAAAGAAAAGAAAAAGAAAAATAAAAAGAAAAGAAAACTATGTGAGGAGAAGCTTGAGGAGATGCCTAATCAAAAATTGGCTTTACTTGCATCAACTTGAGGAATAAGGCTTTATTACATTTTCTAAACTTGTATTTGAGTATTAGCACCCTTACTAATAAAGATCTCATGAAGTTCTTTTTCATATAAATATTCTAAGTAACTTTAATATGAAGAATTGCAATTCTTCTTGAAATAAATAGAGAATCAGAAATCTTAGACTTGACTACTAAGTATTCTTACACTTTTAGTTTTGACTTACGTTGTTAAAAATTTTTCTTAAGTTTTGCTATTATATTTAGTAGACCAAATTATAGAAATTTAGAAGTTAAATTCTGTACCATAAGCCATATTTTTATATAGTAAAAGTGTTACTTGATGACAAGTAACATTTAAGTTTGAGAGACTTTGATGCACCAAAAATATATGCATTTTTAGAGCTATATTTTATACTCATTTTTGGTGATATTACACTTTAAGAGAAGATATTTTGTATATTTTTGGTTTCAGGTATAGAAAATGTATTTCTGGAGAAAAAGAATATTTTTGGAGAAAAAGAAAAAAAAAACGGTGCAATTTTGAGCAAAAACGAGCAAGAAAGAAAATTATGTCCTGACACATTTCAATATGTATTTCTATGCTTAATCTCTTTTACAATTCTTGCATATTTTTGAATGACATTACACTTTAAAGAAACATTGTTTTTATGTTTATTTTGTATTTCTATATGTTAGGAACGAAATGCAACTGAAACGGGGCGAAACAGAGCTGAAACGAAGTTAAACGGTGGAGTTGCTGTAGACCAGCGCCGAAGACTCCCAAACTGGCACCGACAATGCCTAAATCCAGAGAATGACAAAAATATGGCACCGATTGCACCCAGAATGGTGTCGACGGCGCCTGAGACATCTTGGACGCAATTTTGGGCGGTTATGGTCGAGATTCAATGTATTTGGACAATTGTTTGAAGGTTTTTTGAGGCATCTCTTGGGAAATTTGTCCCTACACTATAATAGAGTGATTTTAAGTCAGAAAAAGTGGTGTGTGAGTAGAAAAACTTGGAGAATGTTTATAAATCTTAGAGTAGGAGTAGAAATGTAGATTTTTATCTTTTTGGATAGATTAGAGAGAGGATTTTGAGAGAATCTATAAGGAGATGTACTAGCATTGCATGGATCAACGGGAGACTTTGTGAGAGAGATTTTCATCTTTCTTGATTTTCATCTTTCTTTTTCATCTTTCTTTTAAGGGCAAAAAGCTAAGTATTGTGTTCTTTATTATCTTATGATTTTGTAAACACTTACCTAGTGGATTTGATTTGATATAATGAAATTTTTCGTTGTGTTTTCTTCATGCTTTATGATGTGTTTCTCTTACTCTTTCTTCTTTTTTGGAAATAGTGACATGAGAAAATTATGTTGTTATTTTCCTTTTACTTCTCTTTTGCAATGAGTAGGATTCATGTTTAGGATATTGGGATGCATGCTTGAAGAAGTTTTAATTATAAATGTGATGGTTTTTACTTGCACTTTATTTACATTACAATAAGGGTCTGTTGTAGTGTTAAAATTCATGGTAATTGCATTAAGACCCGGGAGGGCCGTGTAATTCTCAACAAAGTGGAACCACATTCAAATTCCATGGATGGTGAAGTTCATGGGGGTTGAGTGTAAATAAATAGAGAAATATAAATTATTGGGCAAAAAATTGGAGATTCTAGGGTGACAAACTAAAATCCCCAATTTGGTCTTAGTGTTTAAGAACTAAAGCGAGAGTTAACCTTCAGGGGAAGGGAAGTGGGAGCTCTGGAGTGAGAGCTAGTATCCTCCCAACCTAACTACGGATTTAAAGACTAAAACTAAGATTAACCAACGATTCTCTATAACACTTAACTGAGGGTAGAGAATTAAAATTGCTCCTATTTGGCACATACAATATTATCTAATTCCTTTACATTATCCAATTCACTACATAAGAATAACATTTTTTAACATCTCAAAATTCTTCAAAGTAATTCATCTAGAAAGGGTTATCTTTAGAATTAATATTTATATTTAGGAATAGTTACTATCCTTACATTTAACATTTGCATTTAGGAGTGGTTGCTAGATAAAACACTATTTAATTGACATTCCAAACTAAGGACTAATAGTAGTAGTTTAGAATTTAACTAAGGACCTCTTACCTCGTATCTTCGTGGGATCGATGCTGTGGTTTTTAAAGAAAGTCTTATATTACTTGAAGTGATACGTGCACTTGCGTAGAACCCATATTATGTGAAATTTACTATATTTTATAACATTTCAATTTTGCATATTAACTACTTAATATAAATTGAGTCAAGTTATTGGCCATATTTTTTAAAACCAAATTGCTACGTAATTTCAGGATGGGTTAAGTTTTTGGCACTATACCAGGGATTTAAATTAACATAAAACACACAAAAAAACATCACACACTAAGGGCGCATCAGGTATCCTTCATTATTGTTAAGGACTATGACATAAAAATAATAATCATGTAACCTTCTTAAACTATGTTGGGGCCTTAAGATGAGGTAACTCATAAGTAATGACAAATGCACCTCAAACCATCAAATTGTTAACAAGATTACATTCATAATCGTTATGATAAGAATGAAGATCTCTTTCTATCCAAGGAAATTGATGAACATGGGAAGATTAAAAGTCGTGAGCACCTTGACTAAGGGCTTTATACCCAAAACTTTGTTAGTATATCAACTTAGCCTCCTTATGGAGTCTAAATTTACCTTAAGATCATGTTATCAATTTCCATCTAAAAAATTCTTCCAGCCTATCATGTCCCTTTAATCTAGGACTCGAAACCTTGAAATTAATCTTTCCAAATCAATCCTCTACAGTTAAGACCTCTCATCTGAAGCTTTCAGCTCAAATGTGGTTCCTTCAAATCAAAGCCTTCCAAATTAAATATTTTTAACTCAAATCAAAACTTTTTCAAACTCTAAACCAAACCTTTTCAAGACATTTTTAAAACTTAAGAACTTCAAACTTTTTCAAAACTTTAAAAATTTTCAAATTTCGAACTTTACAAACTTCAAATCTTTTTAGAACTTCAAATCTTTTGAGACTTTCAACCTTTTTAAACTTTCCAAACTTAAAAATTTTTCAATAAAATTTTCAAAACCTTAAACATTTTTAATATTTTAAAACTTCAAACCTTTTCAAACTACAAACCTTTTTAAACTCCAAATCAAACTCTTTTAAACTTCAAACCTTTACAAACTTTAAGCAAACCTTCAAAGAACATTCAAAACTACTTTCAAACTATCCTTTAAACTCAACTTCAAATCAACCTTCAAATAACATTCAACCAACCTTCACTACAAAAAAAAAAAAATATGTTAAAACTGGTGACCTCAATTTTGCATCAGAAAAAATTTTCTATTTTTTGACAGTTTATGATCTGAGTTATTTACGACGGCATAACTATAGGACAAGCCTTTACTAATCAACAATAATGTTTTTTTTTCTAGTGGTTATTATTATTATAAATACATTAAACCATCATTTAAAAGCAAATGTTAACCGATAAGCATATTTTATCAGTTTTCTTCGAACCTGCCATCAGGCGGAGTATTAATTGACACATTTTTTTAATAAGCAATGAAAGTTCTTGTTGGTAATAGTGTTAAGAATCGACAGATTTAAAGTCTCTTATAAGCCATAAAAAATAATCCATTATACCCCAAAATTGCGGCCCTCCCCCTCTTGCTCTAATCATTTCCCTCGCCTATTGTCTCCCTGAAACACTCACATCTCTCTCCACACCCCTCTCTATTTCATCTAAAACCATCGCATTCTTCATCGAACCCTCATGAGAGAGTCATAATAGGAGCTAGCTGGGAATGCGTTGATGGGTAGATTCCAAAAAAGATAGCGTTTGGATTCAATGAATGAGAAGCTCTCTCTTTTAGATATCAATTTGTGTGAACCACTAGAAGAAGATCATTGAGTAAGCAAATTACTCAATTCTCCTTTTTTAGAGTTTACTTCACTTTTGAGATTCTCACATCTAAAATTATATATTACTAGAAATATTTTTAACATTTTCTTCACAAGTGTTGTAGGAATACTGAATTATGCTCCTTTTATAGACAACAATGATCACTAATTGATACAAAAAAAAATATATGCATTTTTAGACCCAAATTTTATACTCATTTTTTGTGATATTGCACTTTAATGGAAGATATTTTTCATGTTTTCTTGCAGGTTGTTGAATTTTAGAACTTGGAGCAAAAAGGAAGCAAAAATAATGAAATTTGGAGTCAAAATGGAAAATTTGAAAAATTGTTCAGCGTCGACGATGACGTTTGACAGAGAACAACGAATTAAATTGCGGAACACTGGCGTCGACAGTGCCAGTGTTGGCTTAGACCTTATTTCTAGAAGATTCCACGAATTTGGATGTTTTTTGAAGAGTTTTTGGATGCACCTATTGGAGAACCAACTCTAGGCTCTATTTGAGGCTGAAATTGATCAGAAAATTGACTTCTTTTTTGCCATTCCTTCACTCAATTCAGTCTCATACACAACATACACTTTTCCATCTTCATTTCATCATCATTTTGGAGTCTATTAGTGATTTCTCTTTCAGAATTTAGAGTTTTTGTGTTGAAATTAAGTGTGAATTCTTCTTTAAGAGTGTTGGAGAAGGAGAAAAGTAAGAGATTTCTTCTTCTTACGTTTCCTAGGAAAGGCTACAAGGGATTTGCATTGAGAAAGAGTTTCAGATAAGTGTTGTTTGTTTGTTAGTGTTGTATGAACTTTCTTTTATATATGAAATTTATGTTTTGTTGTATCTTTCTCATGAAGTCTGAGTAGTTTCCTTCATCTTTCTCCCTATGGTGAAATGAAGAGATAATATAAATGTGTCAATGTTAAAACATAAAATAAATTGTGATGATTTTTCAACTCTGAACTTAATTTACTTTTCGATCTGACCAATTGAATTTTTAAAAGTTGTGAAACATATTGTTGTGAAACATATAATTGGGGAAATAGAGTATGAGTTCTACAACAAAGTGAGGATCACATTTGATTTCATGAAGGAGAATTTTGTTCATAGAATTAAGTGCAAATAAATAAGGAAATATACATTGTTGGGTGTAGAATTGAAGATTTTAGGGTGACAGACTAAAATCCCCAATTTGGCCTTAGTGTTTAAAGAACTAAAGCGAGAGTTAACCTTCAGGTGAAGGTAAGTGGGAGCTCTGGAGTGGGAGCCAGTATCCTCCTAGCCTAGCCACGGATTTAGGGACTAAACCTGGGATTAACCAATAATTTTCTATAACACTGTATCAGGATAGAGAATTAAAACTGCTCCTATTTGACACAATACATATTAAAACCATTTATCTCATCTGATTTTACCAAATTCTCATTGTAGTGGCAAAGATGTTTTTTCACATAAGAAATCTTCATCACATAAACATAGTTTAATAATTTAGTAGTTATTGTTTCAACTTTGTTTAAACTTTGCACTTCAGTTTTGCTAGTAGTTAAATAATTTAGTTCTGATACTATCTCAATATTCAAAATTAGTGACAATATTTTTGTTTTACTTTCTGTGAATTTCTTAATTAATTTATAATTTCAAATTTAAACATTCCCCATGAGATCGATATTTGGGGCTTAAATAGAAAATCATTTATTACTTGATAACAATATGTATACTTACGTAGAATCCCAACATAAATTGCTTAAATTTCTTATTCACAAACTATTGCATCAAGCTTTTGGCACAGTTGCATAGTGGAGTCAACGCTATATATTTTGCACAACTATATTCTCGGGATCAGTAATCATGAGAAAATAACGAAGTAACTGAGTTTTGTTCCCATTAATAATATCAAAGCATCTTGATTCTCATTTATTAGAGTCCCTGTAACTGATATTACTTGACCTTTTAACATGTAATTTCCAGCATGACTTTCCATATCTATAATTTAATAAAAAGTATGGGCAATCCAAGACAGGATTTTATTCTCTTCTTCCTTAGCAACAAGGCTAATCAAATTCTTGTGAGATAAGTCATCATGATTATTTTCTTAATTTCATGATATAGAAAAATTATATCTTCTCAACATTTGAGTTGCAAAAGAATATGAAAACTAAATGGAAGTTCCAAGACCACATGTCAAGCTATAGTGGATTATCTTCCTCCTCTGCACAAAAATAATAGTGAGTAGTATAAGATATGATTAATTCATCTTCCATGAGGCTTGACTCATTTAAGGCGACAACTTAATTACGACAACTTAATTAGGAAATCTATGTCGAGCTCAAGTGTATCGTTAGACTCAAATCCAAGAATGTTGAGAAAATAAGATTCATTACCCTTAGAATTCAGTACATACTTACCTCTAAAGGTAGCAATCCTAGTACTATAAAAAAGCAAAAAAAAAATATAAGAGATATTAGTTTAAATTTCATCATTTTAGTCTTTTTCTTTATAATAATTGTAGGAAAGCACTAAGAATCAGTTGAAGTCATCCCAGATTAGAGGCAGTAGTCCTTTGCTAAGCAAGGTCTTCAAGTAGAAATTTATATTTTCTTCATAATGCTCAACCAAAGCTGCTCATATTCTGGGATCTCTATAATCTCTAAAAGAATTATTCTTCGATTTTCTTTCTCTCTTGCTACCATTTTCTTAAAATTGGCAACTTATTGCCGCAACTCTATGGTCTCATAAACCATTGTATTCTCATCAACTACCAAGGATTGTGCCTTTAGTGCTTCTGCTAAGGCTTCATTTTGATCAACCAAAACAACATGATCTTTTGTCTGAAGATTTTGGAGTCAAACCAAAACCAAATGCAAGTCAATATTTTTACAATCATTTATTGTACACTTCATCTATAACTTGATGTTCTCTAACTTTAAAGAACCATGCCCTTTCACATCCTTGTAGGCCATCTCCAACTCCTAGTAACTAAAAAATGTTGGTTATGTCATTAACACTTTGGGAAACTCCACCACTAGGCATTCACCAAGATCTCCATCACTAGCAAGTGAATTCACTTCTTGTTTGACTTCGCTTGATTTCCTAATTTTACAGAAATCAATACAGGTTCCATTAAGTAAGACTTGTCCAAGTAAGGCTCTTCATAACCCAATCTTGGGTTTGATCCATGAGGCTCTTTTTCTTTACCTATTGAATAAGATAGTTTTACCTTTCAAGTCAAAATCTTCCCACACAAGAGTAGTCAAGGAAGCTTCATGAGGGATTCCTTGGATTACAAGACACGACAAAGAAAACTATTATACTAAGACAATGCATATCTACAAAAAAAAAATGAGTAAATCATTATTATTTTCATCATCCAAAATAAATACTCTTGATGACAGAAGACGTCAAATAATAAATTGATTGCTAAACAGAAAGCTATTGAACTATTCAAGTGAAGACAACATTGAAGTGTAGTCAACTCCATCTTTATCATCTCCAAATTCTATCAAATTCTAGTGGAAATATTCTTCATTATCATCTCTAACATGACAATCTACTTATATGACTTCAAGTCAGCTTCCATCTCTTTGGTCTTAAGCTTGAAGATGCTCTCCTTGACATCCCACCACTGCTCCCTGACCTCTGATATGCCTTCCTCTAGCATGACAAAGTGATTCTTTAGTTTGTCTTTCTTAGAAGTATGGATCACCTCTAATAAGAGAAAATTATTTTTCATCAATTCCTCAAGCCTCCAGGTTCCTTCAATTAGAGCAAAAAACATTTTAGGATCAAAAACAACATTCTAATATGGGGTTTGGTGGGTAGCCAACACAATCAACTCTATTATAGGCTCATCATTAGCATCACCCAATTTTGATACCTTCACATTCTTCCCATCTTCTTTATTTGAAAGAAATAAGAGATCATATTCAACATGCAAAGAAGCTTAAATCAGACAAAATAACATTGCATTACATTTAGGAAGTAGACAAACCTTTCCTTGGTTCATGATTTTGCCTTCTTTGGTGTGAACTTCTTAAGGAACAATGTCAGTATAAGAAGATTCCCCCAACAAAACTACCAAAGTAACCCCATTGATTAGCCAACAAATATGCATTTTAATCAAATATGAGAATTCATGTGCACTCTTATTAGTTCAAAGGGCCCATGATCAAGAAGGACAACATACTCACTATCAAAGCCGAATTTAGTAAGAGCCATAGAATCAATTTCATTCTACCATTTGAACAATTCAAAGGAATGAACTTCTATTGGATCTTTTAGATCAAGAGGAAATCTTCCTGACAAACTAATTCCAAAAGAAGAGATCATCTTGTTACCCAGGATAACCTTCTCTATTGTACCCGGAACCAAATGTTGCAAATTCAAGGTATCTACAAGAAGATCACGAGAAGTACCTTCCTCTGTGACGTTCCACTCTCGAAAACATTTGGTCTTCTCCCACGATTACTCCTCTATAGACCTAATTTCTTTTAATTTATGTTGATAAATTTTGGTTCGAAGGAGCATTTGGATCTGCATCCCTATGATAGTAGCTTTATCTGTCATAAGATGTCAAAATTCAAAAGTGTCAAAACTTTCAGTAAGTAGTCACTCTTATTCAAAAGATGAACTTACTACTCCCACAAAATGCCTTTTATAGGTCCTAAAGGGAGTACACCATTAAAGTTTGCCAACCACCACAATTAATGCTAATTTACAAAATTAACATTTTTCTTTTAAAGACATGATGATGTTATGATGAACAACTTGAGAACACATATCCAAGATCACGACAAACATGATAGAGTATTAATTCTATGACAAAAATACTACCAAGAAAATGAAAGTCCCAAGTCCTAATCTTGTTTTCTTAATCCTTTCAAAATTACTTCCAACTCTACTGGAAAATAGGCTATTTTTCAAAATTAACTTTTTTCTTTTAACAACATGATGGTGTTATGATGAACAACTTGAGAACACATATCCAAGATCATGACAAACATGATAGAGCACTAATTCTATGACAAAAATACTACCAAGAAAATGGAAGTCCCAACTCCTAACCTTGTTTTCTTAATCTTTTTAAACTTACTTCCAACTCTACTAAAAAAAATAACTAATTCTCATCGTAAAATAGCTCGAACAACTAACCTCCCTCATAATAGGGTGAAAGACCATCTTGTATCAATAGACAAAACCAAATATTCATATTAAAATTCTTCCAGTAGGAGAGCCAAGGCCTCTGAGGATAAATTGATTGAACTTATCTAGAAGCTTAAGAGACTACTTCCTGTAGGTGTAGCATATAATGCCCCAGGTAAAGGTCAATCTTGATTCAATGATGAGCATAAGATAGTCTAATTCCTTGTAGGTCTAGTAAAAGTGCCCACGGGTCAAGGAAAATTCAGCCACGAATCTTAATATCTTCGTGCCTCGAAAATCTTTTAAGTCGGGTTACAAATCGTGACAAGAAATGAATATTTTTGTAATCATGAGAAACTGAGAATCTTCATTCTGTCATTATTCTGACATTCCCTAACCAAAGAGTCAAGAGAATTAGGGCACTAAATGTATACCAAATATGACAATGTACCTACACAAGTCTTTTTTTTAGGGACACAATGTAAGGATCAACATGCCTTATGGGTTTCAAAGGTCTATATAAGCAAATCAAGGAAAAACCACTTGCCAAATCGGTCGAGTAGAGCTCACCTACTAAAGTGTTGGAGTTGAGCCCACCTACTGAAGTGGTCGAGCAAATCTGAGGCAAACGAGTCACTCAAGAAAAGTATATGCATCAATCCTTACTTATGGCGCTGCCTAACACATGCATCATGATTTTTTCACCAAGACACTATGGACATACATAGTACTATACAAAATTTAATTTTATATTCCTTTTCTCTATTGTATAAAAGGGAGGTCAGAGAAGGCACTCAGTGGGTCTTGCTTCGAGATCTATAAAGGAACTCTTGACATTTGGGCCTTTGGTTCTCTCTCTCTCTCTCTATCTCTTTCTCTCTCTCTTGTACCGGGAAGCATAACTCTTGTATCGTGAAGCGAAAACTATTTCCTCGAGCTATTCCCGGCCGTCCTAGAATTCTAAAAAAATATAGAGTGAGAAACACGATTTTTAGCAATATTATCATCTTCTTCCATACATTTCTCCTGAAAAATAAGATCTTTGTCTGGTTGTATGAACTCTCAAATAAAATAGAACCTTACATCCTTAAAGAATTTAGCATCCTAAAAAGTGCAGTCTCAGTCGAAAAAAATGTGTGTTGAAGTTGTCATACTCGTGGAAGACGTGCATTGTGAACGATCTAAAATGAGATTCTACAAAAAACAAATAGAAATGCATTTTCCACTGACATACGCCATGTAATAATGAAATTACATATATTCTAATATTTTCACTTTTTAGTTTATCCTAATTTAACTTATACTATAATATTTCAATATTTTTTTTCCATAATATACAAACTAAAAAATTATTTCTTATGGAAAAACTTTCTTGCGGCTGAAAAAAGATGCCTCTTTTTGGATTCACTTCCTAAACAATTAGTGAATTATAGAACGGTTAAGATATTATAGATACTAACAAATTAACTTAGTATTCATTATTTGGATTTTGAGATGAATCCAAGCATTATGATTTATGCGGAGGCATTTCGTTAGGTGCGCTGTCGTTCTAGTTCATATTTTATATACAAGAGAAATTATTAGTGTCAACTCTTGTACCTAAATTATTCTTGAGGCTATTATAAAAATAAGGCACTTTTTCATTTGGAGATATTATTTAATGCATATAAGCTCCTTCAATAAGAGATTCGTTGGGTTTGTTGAAGATAAAGACATGGCTACGATGCGAGAAATATTTAGGTACGGAGGACGCACGCGGAATTGAGTGCGTAAAGTAGGTTATTCAAAGGGTACTAGGGGTTATATCAGTGTTATTCGGGGTATAATTATAACCTCATAATAACCTCCAAGTAACCTACAAATATATGAAAATAGAACCTCGGAACTTATTTGTAGGTTATTGAGGGGTTGTAGTTAGGTTATGCCCCCAATAACACAGATATAACCCCCCAGTACCCTTTGAATAACCTTCTTCCCACCCAATTCTGTGTGCGTCTTCCGTACCTAAATGTTTCTCCTGCAATGCAGATTAGGAGACTATGTGATGGAAAAACTGCTAGGCCTTTAGCTCAAGGAAAAAAAAACTTCGTTGCCAAAATTATGTCAAATACTAACAAAGGATAAGTCAATTATATTAGATAATAATGTTTTTTGTTCATATATTTTGTCAATCATGATTAGTCATATACAATTATTTGGGGACTTGAGAAGCTTTATATTTCATTTGTTTAGGTTCCTTATTATTTGAGATATCAAATTTATTTTTTGTAAATTAGTTTTGTATAATATAACTTCCCTATTTCTATTTTTTTTAATAATCCTCTCATGCTAATTTTATCAGCTTATCTAAATTTTAAATATTTTAAATTTATTGTTCATGTTCAAATTACTTACACGTATTTTAAATCATATTATTATTTTTTTGATAAGTATCACTCGATTTTTTTTACATAATCATTTGTTATTTTATTATTATTTTTTTATTTTGTAATGTAAGCAAATTGTCATTTTCATCTATATCACACTCAATTTATATGTCCATCAATAAGATTAATAACACTAAAGTTATCAACATTCAAATTGTTTGTTTTCATCCTACTCCATCAGCTAGCTCTAGAGTTTTTAACTTTATTTGGCCCACTTTCGGGTGCATTCTTGCTTTTCCTTCATATTTGTCCCATTCTTTGATATCCTTTTTCTTAGATCATCACATCACCTCATCCAAAATTTCTACAGTCCTGTCTCCCTAATATAAGTTAGGAGAAGAAATGAGAGGGAGGAAAATCGAAATAAATAAATAGATAAAAATAGTGTTGAGAATCCGTATATAAAAACTTTTCATGAGATGAGTTGGGAACAGAGGTCCAAAATAATCATATTATTTAGAAACAAAAAAAAATTAATGGAAAGACCTACGATACATTCAATGTGCAACTACCGAATAAAAAATATTCATATTTTGGGTACATGATAACTCTCAAAGGAACATGTTCCAATGAATTATTATATCTTGGGAGATACTATTTTCCTCAATTTTGGTCAACCTAATTCAATTAGGTTTCTGACTTCCCTCTTAGACTTAGTATTCCTTCCTTGTGCCCTCAAGTGATCTCTTGACCTTAGCTTGGCTTGCTCAGTCTCCTTCCTATAGTTTCAAGAGAATTTTTATTAAAACTTAGCTCAACATATACAGTTTCAAGTTCAACAACAAGTCACCTTGGAGCTTGGTGAACCTAACTAAATCCAAGCTTGGGGGACCTAACTAAATCCAAGCTTGGGGGGGTCTAATGAGTATTTTGTATGGGTTGACTGATTAACATTAAACCTAAAATTAAACATAAAATTAAAACTTAGAACTGAAAATGAGTTAAACTCAAACCTAAAATTAATCCAACCTCAAACTGAAAACTTGAAATAATATAATAATTCCAAAAGGTAATTTAACATAAGCTAAAAAAAGGGCCTAAACTAACACTCAATCTAATACAAACTTAATTTTAAACCCAAACTTAACATAATCTAAACCTAAAAATTAAAGCTAAATTAGAACTAAACAAAAATGAAACTTAAACTCAAATCAAAGTTAAAACCCACTCTAGTCCAAACCTAAATCTCATTGAACTAAATAAAATTTGAAATTAAAGTGAATCTGAAGTAAGCTTAATTCAATCTCAAATAAGACACCCCAAAATAAAACTAACTTCAATTATTTCCTAACCCAAGCCTAAACATAATTTGACCAAAATCACGCTATTGCATAATTAAATCTAAACCAAAATTTAAAACAAAATCAAACATAAGCTCAATTGGATTCAACCCAAAATTAAAATCAAATTAAACTTAAAATTACTTAAACTATAATTAAAACTAAAGCCAATTAAACCTAAGTTTAATTGAACTTAAAATGAATCTAACCTAAGTCTAACTTAATATACTAAATTAAACTTAAATATAATTAAACCTAATCTAAATAAAACTAAAACATATAATTAAATCAGTCTAAAACCTAAAACTATATATAAGCCCAAATCGAACTTCAAAGCGAGCATAGTTCATATCAAAATAAAGCTTACATTGAACTTGAACCTAGCACAATGATGAATCAAAACCATTCTAAAATATGAATTTAGTCATCTTAATTAAAAATTTTTGATTGGGAAGTTCAATGAAGAGGTTAATTTAGCATATAAATCCTTTGTGGGTTTAATTGAAGAGTTGGAGCCCATTAAAGTTCTAAACTAAGAGCTTCCAAAGGAATTTTCTCATGGGTGGCATCCATCCCAACCAATCTAATACACGCATGTCTAAGTTATAAATTGAGCTTCTAAATTAAATTTGATATCATTTTTTTCAAATCAAATCAATTACAACTCACCCAAATGGCTATGAACCAATTGGCTATCCCAAATTGAAAGGGAGCAATTGATACTAAAGTTGGGACATATTAACCAACCTTAGAGAACTTGCACTATTTCTCAAAGTCACAACCAATTAGTTATAGGATTGTCCTTAGACAATCCAATTGAGTAAGCCAACGAGTTAACCTATTTTGGGTTGGGTTGAAGGAGCCAAATATACCTCGATTTGGTCACCATAGACCTATAAATAGTTCCTTTTCTCTCCTACTTTGGGCCAGCTCAGAATCACGAGGGCGCAAGTGCCACATGCCACTACTTATTTGAACCAATTCCCCACCTTTTGCCTTATTGTAACTACTCTATATCAACCTTAACCAAAAGCATACTTGGTTTAGACTTGAGCTAGGGAACTAGGTAGTGGAGAGGGTTATTCAAACTCTTACTTTGAGAGCCATTGCAGAAGTTCCAAGTGAATATGAAGACCCCCAACATTCTTCTTAGAGCTTTAGGCATCTTGCCTTCCTAATCATTAATTAATTATGCACTCTTAGCTAAGTTTGAATAAAGCCTTGATTCCATTCATTAGAATCATATCCTATTACTTCTAAAAGCTTCGTAAAGTACTTAGCAGCCTGAAAGATTTCCTTCCATACCATAGCCCTTCTTCATTGGAGTTTTATCAGACCCATGGACGTTGAGCTTAGCTAAGATGGCCCCCTCCCTCTTGCATCTCTTCCTGCTCTGCCATTCAACTAGAACTATGTTTTAGGTCTAAGTGAACATAAATGAACCCTCAATTATTAGAAATCTCCACCGTCCTTTTGTAATTCAAAAATCCTCTTCAACAATTTATAATTTGCAGACTATCTAAAGTAGAGTTTATCCCAAGGAAAATCTAACCAATTGATTAGCTTGCTTTAGGCTTTAAATCTTTTTAATTGGATTGAATTTGAATTTTATGTTTTCTCTACTCGTATAAGTGGTGTTTCAATGGACAACCATTATTCTTATATGTGAGGTTAAAGATAATTGTGTGGTCATTTATTTCTTTGAATATAAATAGATAACATAAATCTAGTTAGACCATATCATGTGCTCACTACCAGGCATCTAGTAGTGATAAACTACTAGGATTTGGTCTCTCCTATTAAATACATCTTCTTTACAAGATAAATAACAAAAATAATAATTAAACCTTTAATTAGAACATGCCTTTAATTGAACTATAACTTTTCCCATCGAAAATAATTAATATAAATAGAGAATAACTATGAAATTTAAACCACTTAATCCTTGAAAGAGGGAGTACTTTATAAAGTTAAAGTTAAATATATTGATAATTTAAATATTTTTTTATAATTTTAAAATTTAATAAACACGATAAACTCTAACTAAATCATAACTAATTCAATTAAACCCAAATGACTTGAATTTTTTTTAGAGTGGTTGGACTATCTCCCTAACCTATCTGTGAAATTTCATAAATTTGGAAATTAATTTTAATTTTAAAAAATTTTTAAACTAGATACTAATTATATCCTAACAATTTTAGTTAATTAAAAATGTTCTGAATTTTTAGAGATTTGTTTCCTTGACGGTCCTCAATCTTAGAAAATAATCTCATAAATTTTCGGGACATTTTTGACATCATGTTGATTTTCTTAAAAAAGATAATAAATAAATCATAATTAATTATAAACTAATTCAAAATTACCAAAGAAATTCACAAGCTAACATAAATGATTCCTTTGTATCTTTGAGTGGTTTACATATCAATCTTTACAAAAATCTAAGTAGTTCTTTTTGCCTACTCACTCACAAAATATAGAGGAATAAAACTTAGATAATTAAAAGTTAAACTAAGGGTGCATTTGGGATGTTTTTTTTAACTAATTTCAGTTTTGAAAGCAGAATCTAGTGTTTGGGAGCCGGCTTTTTAGTTGTTTTTTTTATAAAATCCTATTCTCAAAACCTTTATTTCAAAATGACAGGGCAGAGCTCTGTTATGTGAAATGATTCATGGCATGGTTGGGAAAAGACATTGTTGCCCTTAATATTTTCCTCAAATGACTTTTTTTATTCACAAAATTTACCTATGTGGCTTTGGCTTCTCCCTCGTCTTCATTACAACTTTCCAGAGATAGGGCAGATTAGTGAGCATTTTTGGCTTTGGTTTTTCCCTCATCTTCCCCCATCTTCATTGTGAATCATATGTTCAATCTTATTTATGTATCTTGAATGCCCTTCTTTTATTAGGGTCACACAAAAAGTTCTTTTGGAGCAAGTTTTCTGCTTTTTCTTCCATGTCATCAAATTTCTAGATTTCGATCTTCTTTGCATTAACGAGCTTGATTCTTGGTTTAGGATGTGCATTCCCCACTATTTAGATTTTACATTCCATGCGATAACTTTGGATTTATGGATGGTTGTGTTTTTTTTTTTAATTTTTGCTTTAGGTTTTGCATTCCTTGCGATTGCAATTGGCATAGCTCTGGTTGGGGTTTGATTGTTGTTCTTGGGTTTTCTTTAGTTGGGTTCTTGATGTCTATGATTGGACTTACTCTGTTTGCATTTCTGTTGACTTCGATTAAGGTTGCTTTAGTTGGAGTTCGGTTAGATGTAGTTGGGTTTGCTCTGGTAGGGTTTGGTTGGCTCTGGTTGGGCATGCTCTGGTTTGGTTTGGTTAGATGTGGTTGGGTTTGCTCTAGTTTATGGTTATTGTTGGTTGTAAGATTTTTTTGGTTGTGATTGGGGTTGCTCTAATTGAAGTTTTTTTTGTTGTGCTTAAGCTTGCTCTAGCTGTGGTTTGATTGACTATGGCTGGGGTTGCTCTAGTTGGGATTTTGTTGGTTATGGTCGGGTTTGCTCTAGTTTATGAATTGGTTAGCTTTGGTTGAGTTTGTTATGGTTTAGGGATTTATTGATTGTTGGCTTTGCTGACTATGGTTGGGGTTGCTATGGTTATGGATTGGCTGATTGTGGCTGGGATTGCTTTGGTTAGAGTTTTTTTGGCTATGTTTGGGTTGCTCTGATTTATGGATTGGCTGATTGTGGTTGAGTTGGCTCTTATTTAAGGATTTTATTGGTTGTCATTGCGGTTACTCTAGTTGGGGTTTGTTGGTTGTGGTTGGGGTTGCTCTAGGTAGGGTTTGGTTGATTGTAGTTGAGTTAGCTCTAGTTGGGGTTTCGTTGTCTGTGGTTAAGTTTTGGTTTGTTTAGGATTTGTTGGCTGTGATGTTTTGCATGCATAGAAGTTAAATCGTATGCATTCATATATGTAGTATGGCTTGGAACGACGTGGCTTTTCATAATATTATGTAGAGCAATGATTGAAAAAAAAATAAATTGCTCAAACGATCACCACTTTTGGACTTTTAGGTATTTGAGTGAATAAATTTTCAGATTAAATTTTATTTACGTTTCAAAAGTTTTCCTTAGATCTTGGATATGTTGCTCGAGTGTTTGACTTTTGACTAACATGTCATCCATATACACTTTGTTATTTTATCATATAGGTTCAGGAAAAGTTATATCAGTTATAGATTGCACCAACGTTCTTAAGTCTGAAGGGCATCTCCACTCCCTTGCTTATGATAAATGTCATCTATTCTACGTCGGTCGATTGTATTTTAATTTGGTGATAGCTGGAGGGCGTCAAGGATGCTTAAGACTTTGTGGCCGACTATCTCATTTATGAGAGCATCGATCCTCGACAAGGGGAATCTATCTTTAGGGAAAGTGACATTTAGGTTGGTGAAGTCGACGCACATTCACATGTTTACCTCCTTACATGCTCCACAAGTAGATTTGAGCAAAAATCATGAAAGTAACCAATAATGAACACTATAACATGCAATTTCAGCTAGAACTATCTCGAGGGCCCCAACATTGCTCAAATGACATTCAATCTCCAAACATACTGTATGAGTGTCTTCGAAATATCAAAATTCTCTGAGAATGTTTTTCTATGATCAAAAGAAACAAATGTGAGGAAAATGACATGCTATGAACGCGACTCATGAGCTTCGACCATAAATCACCTCGGCAGCTGTCAACATAGCCCAATCATCATACAATCATAATGTGGTCAACTTCGATGTGTTTGGAATATCTGAAATACAAAATTAAATGGACACTACATTGCATGGTACCCACCAGAATGCAAAGCACAACATTTGCCTATGCGCGAGGCTGATGGCATGCCCTTTGTGACGTGCGAGAGACAAATTTATACCGCCATAAAAACCAACTACTTAAAAAAAAAAAAAAAAACAGCCAAAACCCTGTCTGCCCAAATGCCCAAAGTCCCATTGATTACATTTCCTTCGCCTTTACTACGCCTGACTCATCAAAAGAAAATTTCTCTCATAAAATCTACAAAGTGACGAGCTGGCGGCTTCAACTCAATTTTTATCCAATTCGGATTGAAATTGAAGGATTTAAGAGCCGATTTGAACGATAAACGAGCAATAGGGGTGTAAATCAGGCTCAGCTCGTGCTCGGCTCGTTTATATTTCGAGCTCAAAAAGTGTGTTTGTGTTCGGCGCGGTTTTCATAAGCAACCC
>NW_018220479.1:406616-434986 GCF_001263595.1 Phalaenopsis equestris
AAACAAAAAGTTGTTTTAACAACCCTAATCACGTAGCCATGAGATGTTAAGTATCATTTGAATCTAATTTAATAATTTTTGTTCTATTTTCTTAATTAATACTTTTAATTGATTATAAATCTTTGTAGTCTAGCAGTTAATTAAACTTTTTTAAAATACCACAAATATTTAATTGATTAGTAGTCTTTCAAATCAAAACGAGCCGAACGCGAACGAACAAATATTTATTCGTGTTGTTCGTGTTCGGCTCGTTAACTCAGTGAACGGGCAAACCAGTGAACGAGCATACCACGGGCTTCTTAACGAGCCGAACACGAGCTGTTCGAGAACAACGAGCCGTTTTGACAGCCCTAACGAGCAAAATTGTATTGTAAATGAATCGGCTCGAAGGTTATATTTTGGCTTGTGAGCATAAGCAGGCTCAAATACTTCCTTTGAAAAGTAATTCTTCATTAATATAAAAAATAAAACGTAAAAATACACAAAAACATGAGTATACTATTTTTTTTTTTCAATAGACAATAATACATATAAAATATGAAAATTACATATTACTTGAAGAGTTGGCTACTCTTGATTCTTAAAGAGACTAACAGCCAAGCAAGTCAGGAAGTGGCAACTCCCAAGTTCATCTTTTATGAGACATGAACAAGAATGATTGGGACAAAAAAGGTATGCAAAATTAATGAAATTAAAATGTTTTACATACATAAATACATGCATGCATACATACCAACAAATTCATATGTATTTACATATATAGCGCCTACATTTTACTTTTTACATTTATAACATCTAAGTCTTTCATATCACATAGAATATATCATAAGATTTAACTTTCAAAAATGAAGCACCCCTTTCATGTATCAGTAAGGTGATCATACATAAGTATGGTGACATGTTTGAGGTTGGGTGGCCAATTTCTCATCTTCTATAGTATAACATCAAAGCAGTAAGCAGTGCTGCAACAAAAATAACCCTAAAAGCACAATAGACAATTAGGTTCCAAAAATTTTGCATTGGAGATAAGAAGTTGGGCTGATGAAATAATTGCAGTTTATTATCATAAAAAATCATTGAAAATGAAAGTGAAAAGTAAACATATTTCTTTCTACAGCTTGTCCATTTAAGAAAAAGTGAAAACTAATAATCAGAGTACTTAATGAACGATCTGTTAAGCACAAACCTTGCTTTCAAAATTTAAATCATAGATTCATTTCATTATGGAAAAAAAAGTGAAGTCTCCAAGTTCTTACCCCATGTTTTGAAGCGGATGAGTTTGAAAGTCCTGAACGGTGACCCACTGAGCTCCTCTTCTATAAAGCATAAATAGATAAACAGAGAACAACCCAACATAATCCTGATTGCAAAAAAAAAAAAAACTGAGTCATGAATCTATAAAGCGAATCTATAAAGCAAAAAATGTAATTCTTGCTACTAGATTAACATCCAACAAAGAAATAAGAAACAAAAAACATGTCGGCTCCAATATTCCTTTTATCTTCTAACCAACAAAATTGGAGCTTAGAAAATTTCCAGCCTGACATGGTTAACTCCATCCAAAATTATCTGGCAAGTTGGTGTGTAATGAAGTGGGTTTAAAACATATTCTACAACTTACAAATTTAAAATTTTTAGATTCAAGATAACACCCTAAACTGCGTATCAATATTTAAGTATATCACCTTTAATTAAAAAATAACAAGATTGTAGGTAATTGGTTTAGCCACTACGATTGGCTAACATCGTTGTTCCATCAAAAAATGAAATTGAACTCACAAAACATCCAACCATTTTGCCAAACACGAACCAAGTGCAGTGTACAATCATTATTAGCAACATAAGAATAAAAAAATAGAAAAAAAAAAATTAAAAACCAACATAAAGAGAAAAAAAGAAGTTTATTCATCAACAAACAACAAGTGTAGTGTCCAATAATTTCAAAACTTTCATCCACAACTACAAATCCACAAGTCAAATACCACATTAGTACAATAGGATTGTCCTACAAATATAAATTTACAATCTATCCAAAGTAAGTTTCATAAACTATTAAAAGTATGTTAAATAAAAAATGAATGACTTAACGTACATGAAATGAATGTTACTTTCCCAATCCATCATTGTTTTCTGACTATAAATTTCAAATTAGGATTCCACGTTTAAGATTTCATGCACAACTGCTAAATTCTCTTTTCAAGTATGTCAAATTTAAAATATAGAGTCATAATAAATGATTCGGTGTATTTAAGAAAAACTAAATGCAATATATGTAAATATTACTAAGGGATTTTTTGATGTGGTATATGACGCTCAATTCCAATTTTCAATGCATGCTAGAGCATCCAATGTATTTGGTCAAATTAAACTTTTATAATCATTAAGTACACACCCTGCTACATTAAATGCTTACTGGGATGCAAATGTTGTTATAGGAACTGTAAACATATTTTTGCCATCATATAAAGAGTTTTGAATTTCAGGGCATACATTTTCCACCACTTCAAAATATAAAACTCTGCATCAAGGCATTTAACTCATACCACCTCTAGATATATCTCAATGTAAGATTTTTGTGGAACTAGAAGCCCACTCGAATCTATAAACTCATACAAGTTAACAAAATCATCAATTTTGCTACTACTTTCTTGCATTGAGATTGTTGTTCCAATATGACAGGATGATGCTTTTGAAAGTTGTTTTCCAACATGTTTATCAACGACATAATAAGGATACACCAAAAAAAATTTATGTTTCATGCTATGCTTCTTTTCATTCAAAAAGCAATCCCCATAAATTTGAGGATAATAGTATTTGATGATAAATAATTTCATTCTAGGATCAAGAATGCAAGCAATTGGGAATAATATAAAAAGAATCTTGATAATATTTATCAAATTTTACATTACCATTTTTTTTCCATATTTTAAAGATACAAACTATCAAAAAAGAATTCCACGGCTAAATTTTTAGAATAAGTACTATTTTTGAAATAAACTCATATGCAATGGGATAACTTGAACCTGAAAAAATCACAGTGATTTGAAAAAAAATATGCAGCAGTCCTCTAACCATGTGAAAGTGATTCTAATCTTCATCAGATGACAACCAAACATAATTATAATCTTATTTTAAGTCCTTTTTAAAATTACTCGGAGTCGCCAGCTTGTCGAATTATCGTATAATTTTCTTTTCCAAATAAATCTCCCTCTTGGATCGTAGAAATGATTTGAAGATGAGAGTAATAAAAAATATATGATATATAACAAAAGTCAGGCAAACAAATTGTAAAATGAAATAAGGAGAGCTTATGTAACGTACTATGTGTGTGATAGGTCAAGAATATACTCTAAAAGATATTAGATTGAGATATCCTGAAACACAATCCATGAAGAAAATCACTACATAAGCCACCCATATAACCAAAGAGTCAAGTTTTTTATGCTTGTTCTGGTTTCAACAATAATCCCAAAGGAATGCATCCCTAATTATATCTTGGGGGATGCCCAAGAACATTCTTAATAAGAAGGTTCTTGCTTACATTATTTATGATTCCTAGTAAATTGGGTAACCAAAGGATATTTATCATCTTAAATGGGAGAATCTCGATGTTTTCAATGCCCATACTAGGCCATAGGGCAAGGGCTGAATCGTCGTATATGTTATGGACGGTAGCTCCTAGGCAAGTAGGGCCCGAGAGATGATATCAATAATTTTTTAAAGGAATGATCGTGCTTAAAGGAGGCATAAATAGAAAGGGGAGGAATCCCTAAGTAGGTAGAGGTAGCCGGTCATGATACCATGGATCCTAGTAGCTGTGAAGGTAGACAACCCGATCCGATCAGAAACAGCTTGTCAGCAACCATTGAATTGTGTCATCTAAGGGAATCCCAATAGCTCTAAGGTCATAGAAAAGAAACCTCTAATTCCTTATGACCCTCTAAGAGGTGGAATAGGTGAAAATGGGACTATACTCATCAATTAAATGATGAAGAGGCCGCTGGAATGGAAGATGAAAGAGGGGTCAGGCTACAAAGCCAAAACACTCTCATCAATTAAACATTTATATCCATTTACCTAATATTAAGACACTTTCTAAAGAGATATTTTAAAACAACACAAACTAGCCTAATCTAGACTAGTATTGGTATTTTAGCCACCATTTTCTCTTAAATCTATTAGCAAACCATCAAAATCTCCACATCATATCTATAGATCTAAAACCAAACATCAATAGCAAATTTTAGTGCTTAATATCATCAAAAGGCTACCCACCTACATCAACCGAGAAGTTGAGGGTGGTAAGGGGTTGCATTACACATTGGAGATTTTGGCCCTCGTACCGAGTACCAATGAAAGTTTGTAAGATTCACTCAATAAACAACATAACTTGAGGGAATTTGAGGTAAAAATAGTTTATTTGATTTAAAATTATAATTTAAATTATTTTTTATACTAATAAGTATTACTTAATATTTAATTTATAAAGGTCCTTGTATTAGTTACCTGAGCATCACCATAATATGTTGCAAAATTTTGAGGATTGAGGCAGCATCGGTTGGGTGATATGTTTAATATGGTCCTTAGGAAGGGGCAACAACCTATTAGAATAGGCAAGGTGATATGGGTGGCATTTATCATAGGTTGGGCCACTCCTGAATTTTAAATGAAGAGGGTGATGACCCAGCATAACCGATGATATAAAATAACGTAAGATTATTTGTATAAATGGAGATCATATTTTGTTTGAAGTATAATTAAGCAGTACAATGAGATATGATTAAAAAAATAAGAAATTATAGAAATCAAGTAAAGGCTAACGCATATTCAAACACTTGAGAAATGAAGCCAAAGGTTCACTTATAAGAGCCCAAGAAAGTGTCCAATTAAGATCTCATTCAAGGCCCATCAAAAAAGCCTTATCAAGAAGAAAAAATTAAATTTTTATTTGATAACTTAAATTTCAATTTCAGTTTCTAAAAATTTTCAATATTCAGGCAATTATGGCTGATCATAAAAAACAATAAATTAGAAAGGCTGTTAGTGTCTTCATCCATTAATGACCACCTACTACCCTTCAAATTTTCCTCCTCCTTTTATTAACTTTTTATCATTGTAATTCCCATAAATAGAGCTTATATTTAATGATTTTGGTTTTTTTTATAAAAATTTTGAGTGAGAATTTTCTCTCTTGTTGCTTGGTATTTGAGGACTTTAAAGGTTTTCTTTTCTTTGATGAGATTAAGTATTTATCTAGGCTTATCTTTTGAGCTATCCATTAATACACCTTAACATTTGCTCTTAAATTTTTTACCACTCTTCACCAACATCTTAAGCTTCTTATAATATCAAAAAAAAAAAAAAAAAAATCAACCAAAGCCTTACAACCATTCCGAATCCCTCTTCATAGCTCTTGGCCAAGAAAGAGCATATTAAAGCCTAGTCTTGTTCCCTAACCCTCAACACTATTGTAAGCTCATCCAAAATCACCCATCTACTCCAGATCATAATTAAAAATATTAAGCCAATCACAAATGATTATTTCTATCTACTTACTTAATCCTAATATAATTTTTCAAAGAGATATTTCAAAATAGCCCAAACTAGCTTACTCCAGACTAGCCTTGGTATATTAGCCACCATTCCCTCCTATATCTCTTAGAAATCTATTAAAATCTCCACATCAAATCTTTAGACTTAACATCAAACATCAATTGCAAATTTTAGTACTTAAGCTCATTAAAAGGTCACCCACCTCCATCATATTTGATATCAGAGAAAATCCGAGAAGGAGTAATGTAACAATAAGAAATTTTAGGGGAGTCTTCCTATTATGGTGTGTCAAATGGCACAACCATTAAATTTATGATTATAATAATCTTCACCCCTCTGAATAAATTTTGTATTAGACTTTAATGAGAATTAATTTGCATGCATGTGAAGATGTTCGGTGATTTATTTTCCTAGTAAAGAACTTCGGTGAATTTTTCAAACTCATATATTTTATAATTTTTTATTTTGTTAACAAATATACCCAAAAAAGAGCTTTAATGATTATTATAAATCTTACCACTCTATATAAATTAGGTATTATAATTTAGTGAGGATTCATTTGCATGCCTATGAAGATGGGTTTGGTGATTCATTTTCTTAATGAAGAACTTTTGTGAGTTTTTTCAAACCTGCATCGTAGGTGTTTTCCATTTTTTTACCAAATATAAACTACCTATCTTTCATGATTAGAATAAATTTTAAAACTCTTCATAAATTAGGTATTAGATTTTAGTGAGGATTCATTTGTATGCATGTGAAGATAAGTTTGAGAATCCATCTTCTTAGTGAAGAACTTTTGTTAGCTTTTCAAACTCCCATCCAATGTGTTTTCCTTTTTCTTTTACCAAATATTCAATACATAGCTTCTCATTACTCAAAAGTAAATCAAGATTTTCTTTTCAAGTTAATCATGCAAATTGTGTTAATCTTTGGTTTGGTGACCTAGTTTACAACTTAAATGACTTCTTAGATTAGAATTTTTATTTTATTTTGAAAAGAGAAGTTGTTATCTAAATTAGTTTGCATGTCTGCTTGATATTAAATTTTGCTTTTAAGTTTTTTGTTAATTCTCATATTGCATGCATGTTTCCATTTTGTTTTCATTTATTTAATTCTATGGACTAGAATCCTTGAAGAAGGGAAGAATTTATATAGAATAATGTAAGGTTATTTGTATAAATATAGATCATATTTTTTTATCAAGAAGAATTAACAGTAGAATGAGATATTGTTAGAAATTATAAGAATAAAGTTAAGGCTAAAACACATTAAAAATTTCAAACAAATAAAACTAAAAATCCACTTACAAGAGCCCAAGCATGAGCATATGACAGTGTCTAATTAAGAGCCCAATCAAGGCTCATCACAAGAGTCATATCAACAAGAAATATTTGAATTTGTATTTTATTGCTTATATTTCAATTTTAATTTCTAGAATTTTTAAACTTTCAAAGTTGAAACCTTTTATGGCATCTCATAAAAAAGTGGTTTGCACATTTATGTATTAAAAGCCACCTACAACCCTTCAAAATTTTCTATTTCTTTTATTGAGTATTTATCATTGCAATCCATATAAATAGGGCTAATATGTAATGCCCTTGATTAGTTGTTGAATGAAATATTTGAGTGAGAATTTTTTCTCTTATTGGTCGGTGCTTAGTGGCTTCACGTGTTGCCTTTTCATTAGTGAGATTGGGTATTTATCTTTATTTCTTAAAATTATTCGTTAATCCTCCATAAAACCTGTAAATTCTTGACCACTCTTCATTCACATCTTAACTTCTTATAATATCAACAAACCAGCAATCAAATCCTCACAACCATTCCAAACACCTTTTCATAACTCTTGGCCAAGCAAGATCTTATTGAGGCCTAGTCTTGTTCCTTATCCTTCAACGTCATTTTAAAGTCATCCAAAATCTCTCATCTACTCTAGACCATAAGTACACATCCTAATATAACCACCAATAAACATTTCTATCCATTTACCTAATCTTAAGACACTTTTCTAAAGAGATATTTTAAAACAGCACAAACTAGCCTAATCTAGACTAGTCTTGGTATTTTAGCCACCGTTTTCTCTTAAATCTATTAGCAAACCATCAAAATCTCTACATCATATATTTAGATCTAAAACCAAACATCAATAGCAAATTTTAGTACTTAATCTCATCAAAAGGCTACCCACCTACATCAACCGAGGAGTTGAGGGGGGCAAGGGTTCGCATTACACATTGGAGATATAGGCCCCCACACCAAGTACCAATGAAAGCTTGTAAAATTCACTCAATAAATAATATATCTTTAATGCATTTATTTGATAATTATACTTCTTACATGTTAACAGACTCAAGAGCCAGAACACATTGAAGTTGTGGGTCTACCTCAGTGTGTCCATGAAAGTAAAATTATTTTTAATTTCTATATTATAATTATAATTATATTGTATGAAGTTCAATATTCATTGGTTTTAATTATATAGGAGGACTACGAGCACATTAGGGATACCCAGAGCCTGAGCATGAGCTAGAGCATGGGCTCGATAGCTGTTGACAGTAGTAGTAGTAGCAGTCAGTCTTTTCAGAGTACCCTGATTATTAGAACTGGAGGCAGCTGCAGGAAAGAAAAATAGTAAAGCTCGTGACATTGGTGTGCAGGGTTTTATATACGAGGTTGAGCCCTCTCAGTCAGCTAAGGTTCATATGTTGTCATGGGGGCATGAGGAAATTGCCAGGCATCAGAGGTCATCACCAGAGCATGAGGAACTTGCCATCCATGTCACCACATTAATTGAGGAGCTCAGTGTCATGGATTAGTGATATGAGAGACTCAAGGACACTGTTATGCAACTGGAGCAAGTTGTAGATCATCATGGCAAGCAGCCTCTTAGTGTTGGCTGCATGATGAGGACGAGGAAGAGGAGGAGGATAATTACCAACTATGACGATGCCCCGTAGAGGTTTTCTATTTTCATTCTTATTTGATATCTAGACATAACATACCCTAAATATGCTATTCGTTTACATTTCAGAAACTTTATTAGGATGGATTATTTAGATTTTATATATTATGTATGATGATTCCATTTTTTTTTCAATGTGAGTATATATTTCTTAAATTTGTTGTGAGCTATGATTATGTTCTGATAATTAAATGTGTAATGCAGGTGTAAAAAATTTGATTGGTCTCATTTTTTTTTTAAATATTGTTCAGGTTTGTGGTTGTTAGGTATTTAATTTTTCTGATGCAAAATAACGTTTGACAACATTCTACTGTTCAATTCCGCCTTAAGAATTTCTACAATTGAAACCTTCGACGCAAATCAGGCATAAATTTGCATCTAAACACTCAGATGCAATACCCATCGTTAAATATTACACATGATTGCGCCTGTCCTAAAACCCACCACAAAACTTAGCGTTGGAATTTTTTTAACACTAATAGCACTGTGACCCGCATTTTTGTGTTGGCATTATCGTTGTTAAAAATATGTTGATAACAGGAATCTGTATCATATTTTGACCCTATTACCGACAAATTTTATCGACGCTAATATGTTCTTGTAGTCTTACTAATCTTTCTTCAATTTCGCTGAATTTTTGGCATAACAAAAACTTTGTTCTTCACTTGCGAGTAAATCTTCCATTCATCTTGCATTCCATTCCGTTAGTTTAGCATAAGATTGAATATTATTTTTCTTATTGATGATTATATACTAGTTATTTTGAGCTCTTTTGAAGCCACGTCCCAAACTTTTTCTCATGTAATGCATTTGATGGCTATCATTAATCCTTATGAAACTATCAACAATGGGGAGTCTCACCACTACATTTAGAAATATAAGTCTCATCAATTATACAAGTGAAGGCTATGCTGTTAAACTTGTTGGTTGTTTATAGATAACAGATTTTGAAGATCCACCCTATGAAATTATCACATATATAATGGTTTTTTGACCATGCTACATGATTTCTTGAAGCACCCTTACTAACCACTCTTCAATCTGGCTTATTTTTTGCTAACAAAAATTTTGTCCTTCGTTGCGACTTTAGGGTCCGTTTGGGACAGCTGCAGCTTATTGAATAATCTGCTGATTAGCCAAGTGCGGTGGCTATTACAAATTTTTATTTTTTTGGAAAAGCCAGACCGCTGTCAATAAGCTGTCATCGCATCTAGATAGGTGTGGTGTGAAAATGTTGTTTTCTGCGTTTTGAAAACGCATAAGCTGTCAAAACGCGGTTTACCCAAACAGGTCAGGTGCATTTTCAAAACGCCACCGCACCAAATAAGCTGCCCCAAACGGGCCCTAAATTTCACATTCATCGCCATTCAATTGTTCTTTTAATTTCTAGTCTTAAGCATCATTTTTTGCTTACTGTAACTTAAAGGATATTATATTTTAATTTATCTATGCGTGATGCCAAAAGCTTATTAATAAGAATGGATGCAAGAGAGAGAGAGAGGGAGGGAGAGGGAGGGAGAGGGAGTCTCGAGGATTTCACTAAATAGGCAGAAAAAAATTATTGAAATTGATTTGATGTGTTAGACTCCTTTTCTGACATCTTATGTATAGATTTGTACCACGGTGCAATTAGGACTGTCAAAATGACTCGTTGTTCGCGAACAACTCGTGTTCGCCTACTTAAGAAGGTCGTGTTCAACACGTTAACTTAGTGAACAAGTCGAACACGAGCTTCTTAATGTGTCGAACACGAGCTGTTTACGAACAACGAGTCATTTTAACAGCACAAACAAGTATTTGTTTGTTCGTGTTTGACTCTTTTTGGCTCGAAATACTTCTAATCAATTATATATATATATATATATATATAGTGATGAGTAGTATTTTAAAAAGAATTAATTAAATAAAAGGCTACAAAGATTTATAACCAATTAAGAATATTGATTTACCCCAATTCTTAACATCTGATGTCTACGTGATTAGCGTTGTCAAAATGACTCTTTGTTTGTTAACGGCTCGTGTTTGGCTCGCTAAGCAAACGAGCCGAACACAAACACACTTTTTGAGCTCGAAATATAAACGAGCCAAGCACGAGCTGTGCCTGGGCTCGCTCGTGTTCGGTTTGTTTACAGCCCTAGCCCCTAGGTGCAATTAATTCCGCTTAAAAAGTTTATATTTATTTAATACAAGTAGAACTACAAAAACAAGACCTAGCGCTTGCTATAAAATGAAGAAATCTCACTAGTTTATAGCTATTAATGGATCTCAATATGACAATAAAACAGTTCGAGCCACTAATATTCATTGATTTTGAATTGATCCTTGTTATTTATCAACTTTTAAAAACCTAACATACTGCTACCATTGAGATTTTAATCACCTCAGATGACGTTTGATGTTCAGTACTTATATGAAGTTACAAAGCTTTAATTAAACAAGTTTTATGAAAAAGGTAAATGGTTAGAAAGCTAATATTAGAAAACAGTATCCTTTCGCGAACTATCAAATTTTTGAGAAAATATTACATTCGGACTCCGGATGCAGTCTAATGATGGGGCGTCACGTGCAAATGAGTCTCACCACAATATATTGGCATTGGGTAGTGTTAAAATCGATGAGGCCCACATGACATGTAACACCCCACCAAATGCATTTAATACTTTTTTCCAAATTTTACCAACAAGAATACATGGTGTGCATCCACGGCATAAGCCGTATCCTGTACTCCCTTCTCTGCCATCCCGTATCCTCTACTTCACATCTGAACCCCTATAAATACTCACTCCATATTAAAAAAAAAGAAAAAAGAAAAAAGAAAAAAGAAACTCACTAATTTATGTCTTCCTACTCCCCACAAAACGGCAATCAAGGCCAGCAATGGCCATTCGCATACAAAGGAAACTCCGGCAGCCACATGGAGCTCATCGCCACAATAACCGTCGTCTTAGTCTTCATACTCATCACCTTCCACCTCTATATCAGATACCGCCGGCAAAGTCATGTCTTCATTACAATGGAAAGCACTACTAGTCGGCCTACCCCTCTTGCCGCTGCCGATGCCGGAGGCCTCGATGCTGCTGCTATTGCGGCCTTGCCCACGTTTATTTACCATGTTAGCTCTGCAACAAATGAAGGCACGGAGGAATGTGCTGTTTGCTTGAGTGTGGTGCAGGAAGGGGAGAAGATGAGGTTTTTGCCTCATTGCAAGCATGTGTTTCATGCCGAGTGTATTGATATGTGGTTACATTCTCATGCCACTTGTCCCGTTTGTCGGACGAGAGCTAGGCCGGCGAGTATGTCTGAGTTGGGAGGGTTGTTGCCTGCGCCGCTGATGCCGCAGAGATTTGGTCATGGTGGCGGTGGTAGGGCTGCAGAGGAGGGCGGTTCTGAGCCGGCAGAGGTTTCGAGAATGGAAAATGGGCCGAGGAGATGGGCGAGCGCGAATGGTAATTGTTTTGTGGACTTGGAGAGGCAATTGATTTAGAGATCGTTTGGTTATGTGTATTTAAAATAGGCATGTTTTAGAAATGTAATGAATATTTGTTCTCTTAGAGACATGTTTTTGTAAAGGTAAAAATAATTTATTATCATAAAATTGGAAAAAGATCGGATATGTATGAGAAATGTATTTACATGAATCTCGATGAAATTCAACAAATTAGAAGACAAAAGTATGGTCAATGATAGTTCGTCAAAAGGAGTGAGGACCATGTTAGCAGAAAACTAAAGGATCTCGTTGACCAGCCCCGATTTCCTTGGAGTAGGAGTCAGATCGACTGAGCAAAGGTCATTCGAGTTGTATACACTAAAGTTGTCGGCATGGATCTCAAAGCAATTGAACGACACAGACGACAATTAGATGATCGGGGCGTCCTATCGTCCTACAACCCACCAAAAAATCAAGAATCGACCGAACGGTTGACCACGCCTACTGTCTCAACCAACCAGAGCGCAGATGGTAGGTTGTTAACTATCTGATTTTGAGCCGAGCTAGAGTCGGCTCAAAATAAGCTCGAAAAAAATTCGATCCAAAATTTTTGCTCATAACTCGGCTCCTTTATTTAGATCCGATCTCGATCTGAGCCAAAAATTGAATTAATTTTTAAGTGATTAAAAATATTTGAGTTAAAGTCACGACCCTAGCAGGCGAAAACCCTTGATCGTGGTCAATCGGTCAGCCCACTTTTGTCGCAGCTAAGGAGATCGGCACTCAATCAGGTGTCTTGGCCGACCAACCAATGGTGCAGTCTCCACTTAGTCGATTGCCTCAATCGACCGAATATAAGCAAGTCGACCAACCACTTACCCTCATGTTATAAATTGAATTGTAATACTGATATGGTAGGAAATCCAAATCATTAATTCAAACATCGATTGTATTAAGAGTTATTTCCATAAGTGCTTACTCCTTTCTATAATTGTACAAAACACTCATCTATAAATTGGAGGCAAAAAGAAAAATAAAGGACGATTATCGGGTCTTCTTACAAGGACTTCTGAACTTATTCTACTCTCTCCTTCCTTCCTCCTTTGACCAGTTCTAACTTTCGGTGTATGTTCGCAAGGGTCAATTTAGGATTCGACATTCTCAAATATGGTGCAGTGAGTGTGGATCAAGCCACATACAAGAAGTAGAAAATACTATGAAAGAGAAACATCCTAAAGAGAGATAGCATGCATGGAACGTAGTAAAGATGCTACCCAACCAGGCGTCCATTCAGGTCCAGGGCCTACAAAACCAAATACTCCTCATGATAGAGCAATTCGAGGTTCTCCAAACAACAATCACCAAAAGCAAGGACCAGATGCCTCATCTAGAAGTGGATCCTCATAGGATTCACCCCCCAAAGAGCCCCGCCATGGAACCCATCTATTCCAAACAACCAGGTCAACAACCAACGAACAGAGGGACAAGGCGACTCCGGGAAAACTAACATAGCCGCGCCAGCACAGGTGAACAGGCCACAGGAAGAGCGAATATGAGTGATTGTCCAGTTGCACGCTGGAGGGGCTTTTATTAAAGAAATTAAAGAGGTGGTACCCCCACCCATGCTAAGGATCCCTTGCCTGGATTCTTACAAAGGGAGGACCGACCCGATCGACCATGTAGCGTCGTTCGATCATCGGTTGGTCTGCTTTAGATCAATGAACCCATAATGTATCACCTTTTCCTAACCACCCTGAATGAGTACGCCCTTTAGTGATTCGATGGTCTTCCGATTGAAACTGTTCCAAGGTATAATGGATTTAAAAGACTATTTGTTTTGCACTTCTGAAACGTACAGAAGCCAAGGAAAGACTCAGACACCCTGCTCGACCTCAAGCAAGGAGAAAACAAGAGTCTACAGGCATACATCACAAAGTTCCAGAATGAGATGTTTGAAGTTAAAGACTTGAAGCATGATATAGCTGGAACAACTCTAAAACGAGGAGTCCTAAGTAAACGATTCATTTTGATCTAACGTTATTTAAATCTACTACTTTTGCAAAGGTGCTGGAGATGGAGAACGAGCACATACTCACCGAAGAAGACCTCTAGGACTCCCCAAAGGGTAAGTTAGAGTTGCCCAACCATTCCTCAAAGAAGCAGATAGAATTTAGCCAACCATGGAAGGTGAAGGACAATTAATCCTCCATCGATCACCACAACAAGAAAAATCATGGAGAAATGGCTAAAAGCAACATGACCAAAAGTGGCACTCTGGTCAACGATCGACCCAATATTACGAGCAATCACATGTTTTGAAAAATTCACAGTTTGACACCCCTCAGTGTGTCAATGGCCGAAATAGTCCAAACCATCCAAAATAAAGACTACTTCAAACTGGCCCTACCACTAAAGGTGGCCCCAACCTTATGAGATCTAAAGATAAATTGCTAGTACCATCATACCAAGGTCATAAAATGGAGGAATGTTTTCACCTCATAAATCTTATTGAGAAGCTCATCCACGTCAGGAAGCTCAAGTAATTTATCGCAGTCATCGTGCATACGTAGCGACAAAGCAAAGCTCTAGCAAAAGAGCCCTCAAATAGGCCTATCATGACAAATGAGGTCCACATAACAAGAATAATCCCGGATATATTCGGGGGAGGGCCCTAACCCTCTTGCTTGAAAAGATAGCTTTTGAGAGAGGCATGCACTATTGTTTCGTATACACATAACAATTTACCATATATCTTTACAGATGCAGATCTCTCACCGAAGTGAAACCCCTTTAATGAGGTGATCGTCATCACAACAATAATCAACAACTACAAGTGTGTAGTATTCTTATTGATATTGGGAGTTCAATGAATATCCTATTGAAAACGACGTTTGATAAGATAAGCCTAAAGACCAATCGGTTAATAGCACCAACCGGTCTGTTGTTTGGATTCTCCATGGAAAGGAAGGTGGCGTTGGGCCTCATTGCCCTAGCCATCACTTGGAGAAACCAGGGAAATAATACAAAAACACAGAGGATTTTCTCATGGTGGAATCTCCGCCGACCCACATCACTATTTTCGGACAACCACTTCTAAACAACTACCGGGTGGTGATTTCTACTTACCATGTGGTCATTAAGTTTCCGGGCGACGAGGGGTTGATTACGGTCAAGAACTTGGAGCAATCTAGAAGCTATTATTTGCGAACGATTTTGAACGTTGACCATGAATCGCTCGAAATCTAAAACCAGAGGGAGGGGGTCTCGAGACTAATGAGGCTATCCTCTAAGTGCCTGTATCTGATGAAAATCCCGGTAAGATCTTACTAATCAATGAACATTTTGATGAGGAGTTCAGGAACTAGCAGATACAGACAATCCGGGAGCATCGAGAGGTGTTTTCTTGGAGCACAAAAAAAAATGTCAGGTGTTTCAATGGTTGAAACGTGCCACCGACTGAACGTCAGCCCCTACTTTCGTCCAATTGAATAGAATATTCGATTGATAGCTAGAACTTTGGCTAAACAAATAGCAACGAAAGTGTAGAAGCTGCTAGATGCTAGCTACATCCATGAAGCTCAGTATCCAATTTGGCTCTCAAACGTCATGTTGGTCAAGAAAGCCAACAACAATTGGCGGATGTGCGCTGACTTCACAAACCTTAACATCCTTGCCCGAAAGACACCTACCCTTACCAAAGAATGACGCCTTGGTGGACGCAATAGTCAGATACTCTCGGTAATTAGTTTCCTCGACACCTACTTCGTTATCACCAGATAAAGATGCATCCTTCCAACGCAAAAAAAGGGACATTTATTAGTGCACTAGGCATATTTTATTTTAAATTAATGTCCTTCGGGCTTAAGAACACTAGGGCAACCTATGAGCGCCTCATGAATGTAATTATTTCTAATCAAAATGGAAAGATCATTGAGGTTTATGTCAACAATGTTCGAATTAAAAGTAAGTCAGCAAAACAATATATTAAAAATCTAAGAGAGCCCTTTGGAATACTAAAAAAATTCAGTATATCCAAATGCACCTTTGGGGAGTCGACTGGAAAGTTTCTCGGCTTCCTATCAACGACCGAAGGATTGAAAGCCAATCTGAAGAAAGTACATGCGATTTTAGAAATGCTGCCCCAACAGAGTAATAAGGAAATTTAGAGACTGACCAGTCGGATTGTCGGCCTCAGTTATTTCATCTCAAAGTCAGGTGACAAGTGTACGACATTCTTTAAGGCACTAAGGAAAAATTAGCGCTTTGAATGGACAACTGAATGTTAGGAGGTGTTCATGGATTTGAAAGATTTTTTAGCATCGAAAGATTCCTTAACATCCCCACCACTACTCCAGAGCCCAAAATTGGTGGAAGAACTATTGTTATACCTCAGATTTGAACAAGAGGCTGAAAGCTCAGCTCTGGTTCGAGAGGAAGCGGTAAAATAATACCCAGTATACTACATGATTTGAGTAATTCATGGCGTTGAAACCCGATACCCAATTATGGAAAAACTATCTTCGCTTTGATTATTTTCGCTCTTAGGTTTCGACCGTATTTCCAGATGCATCTAATCTGGGTCATCATAGACCATCCAATGAAATCTATGCTCACATAGCTGAGCCCTCAATCGACTGTTAAAGTGGGTGGTAGAGCTCAGTGAATTTAACATCATCTACGTTCCTCGGACAACAGTCAAAGCCTAGCAATCACAGACTTTGTGGCTGACTTTTCCTCGATGGAGAAGCGAGATGAAGGAATTGCCACTGAAGATAGGACCTGGACGCTATACATTAATGGGGCCTCAAAGCAGGAAACAACAAGGCTGGGCATGGCTTTGAGCAACCTGGTTGAAGAACATCTCTATCAATCAATCTCGGTAGAGTTTGACGTCACCAACAACCAGGCTAAGTACGAAGTGTCCATCGTCGGACTCTGCCCAGCTTATGAGATAGGTGCTCAAGATATCCTAGTGAGGTCAAACTCCTTGCAAATCGTGAATCAATTTATTGAGAAATTTGAACATATAAATGAGCTAATGACCAGATCCCTCACAAAGAAAAAGAAGGAAATCAAAAGATTCAAGAGCTTACACATCGAGCAAGTCGACCGGGAGAACAATCAAGTCGACCGGGAGAACAATCAAGTCTCAAGCATCCTCTTCAAATGCATTTGTCTAAAACGAATATCTAAAAAACCTACCAAGCCAACGATCGATGAACTAGAGACCATGGAGGTAGCGATCGACAAGACCAAGAGTTAGATGGATCCATATGTCTGGTTTCTGGAGACTGGGGAGATGGATGAAAACATCAAGGATCCTCGGAGCTTTAAAATTAAAGTCTCCATATACCTGTTAATCGACAGAAGGTTCTTCAAGAGGTCGGTTATTTTGGTAAACCTAAGATGCTCGAGAGATGATGAGGTCCAGGATGTGCTCTGAGAGGTACATTCTAGAGAATGTGGCAGCCACTTCGAGGGAAAAAATCTCACCTACCGCAATGGCAAGGGCACTTCTAACCATCGCTCTTGAAAGATGCAGTGAAATTTTTAAAGTGTGAATAGTGTCAAAAAAATGCCCCTTCACATCATCATCCAGCTCGGAAGCTACAACTTTTAGTCAGTCCTTGGTCATTCGGCATGTGGCGACTAGACATTCTAGGGCATTTTCCTCCATCGAAAGGCTAGAGGAAGTTCGTCTTGGTAGACGCTAACTATTTTTCAAAATGGATCGAAGAAAAACCACACGCTCGAACCAACACAGAGGCAGTCTGAAATTTCATATGTTTCGATTTGATTTGCGAGTATGAGCTGCCACTCATCATGGTAATGAACAAATTTTACTAGTGCGGAGCCACAAATAGCTTGAAAAGCGCTCCGCTCATTTGCATCCCTATGGAGAATTATTTTTTCACCGCTTCAAGGATTTAGTTTGTGCATGTCTTCCTTGTTTATTGGTGTCTCACCATGGCTTTCAAGATTTACGTGAGAACATACCATACTAAGACCTTCTATAATGATGCCCTTGTAAAAATTTCTAAAACTAACTACCAATGAAAAAATGTAAGAAAAATTATAATCTTATAAGTGCCATCCACAACAACAACACAAAAAACCCTAAAGAGAGCACATAAAAATTGAGCCACAGTATAAAGTGAAGGCTTCAAGATTGAACAAAAGTTTCACTTACAATATTTGATTTGCATCCCCTCTCAAAATCATCCCCATCAAAATATACATTAATCCTCTCCCAAAAATGAATGTCTCAGCCCAAATACAAAATGCCTAATAAAACTCGGGTTATGTCATCGGAAGACACAAAGTGCGATGAAGAAAGTGGCGAGAACAAACACAAAGAGTGTGCGGCACCGACTGACGCCGGAACTTATGTCGGCGCTCATTGGACCGAATCCAGCCGATGACCCGCTAAAACTTCCATTGCTTGCATATGAGCTGAAACACAAACAAGCAGCTTCACAGATATTAAATTTCTGTTTATCAGCTTAAAAATTAGGTTTTTGTTTTAATGCAATTGAGTAATAAAGATGAATAAATACTAAAATTTAGATATTAGACATATGTAAATCTCTTAAAATAAAATGAGTATTTATTATAATACTGTTTGATTGGGCGAAATTGTGATGTACTATAATTCTTTTGCAGACTTAATATATTACCACATACATTATAGTTCTTCACTAGATTAAATTTCATTATATAGAATAAAGGATACATTAAATTTACAAATACAACAATCATTGATGAATTTTCATGAATTAGAAAATAAATGACATAGCATTGAATTAGCAAATCTTACAATCAACTCCAAGTAGGGGTGTAAACCATTCGATTTCAAGCTGAGTTGGGGTGAGATAAAAATTAGCTCGAAAATAATTCGATTCAAAATTCTAGCTCGGAGTTTGGCTCATTTATTTCAATTCAGAGCCGAAATTCGAATCAATGTTCAAGTAATTAAAAATTTGTGAGCTAAAATCAATAAATTCACAGCTGTAACATCACTAGAGTTATTAATCATTCGATTTCAAGCCAAGCTGGGATTAGCTTGAAATCGGCTTGAAAAAATTTCGATGCAAAATTTTGGCTAAGCTTGACTTGTTTATTTCAATTCAATCTAAATCCGAGCCAAAATTCGAATCAATCTTCGAGCTAAATTAGCACACTAACTCTATTGTCCAAATTATAATTTCCAAAAATTAATTGAAATAAAGAAGAGTTTGCTGACCTGGCAGGGAATTTGCAGTCTCCAAGACCTGGCCCCACAAAAATTTTAAAATGAAACAAAAAAAGCAAATTATAATAATAAAATAAAAAAGTTACTAAACTACCCTAACAAATATTGGAAAAATTCAAAAAGAAAAAAAAAATTGAAAATCACTCACTAGGGTTCAGTCCGGTGATAGCAGCGACACCGGAGAAATCACAAGCAGACGGCGAAGATCCATGCCGGCGAAAATAATCATTGAAGGCATATGAAGCATGGGACTGCAAATCGTCCGGTTCGAAGCAGATTCCACCGTCCTGAATCGGCCGGCAATCCGACAAACCCGGCCCGCAGGCCCAATCCAGCGCCGATTGCAGCGCGGCGTCCTCCGCGTTGTTCTTCGCCACGCACCACAGATCTCCAACGGCAGCCACGCCGTCGTGGTTCGAGATCCGGCGATCGACGGCCGCTGCGAAAGCGAGAGAGAGGAGGAGGAGGAGGACGGATTGTTGCCGGAGATGGAGACGAAGCTTGGTCATGGCTGCTTTTGTGCTTGAAAATGGGGATTTGGTGTTTGGGAAGGAAAGATTTTGGTGATTAAAAGGAGGGGCGTTTTCTTCAGTTATTTAGTAAGAGGGCTTTTAAGAGAGTGAGAAATATTTGTGTATGTCTAACATACTCAAAGCTACATATATCGATAGGTTACAAGGAGGTTATGTGAATATTATATCCTTATTATATCTCTATAACGTCTCTGTAACCCATCTGTAACTTACAAATATATGAAAACAGATGCGCGAAACTTACTAATTACAGTTATGTTACAGGTATGTTACACGGAGGTTACAGGGGGTATAACGCGGATATAATCCCCCAATACCCTCTCTATAACCTACCGACGTACGCAACTCGACGTACGTTAGACGTACGCAAATATTTCTCGAGATGGAAATGATTTATTTATTTATTTCCTTAACGGGTTTAAAATTCTAAGGAAAATATTGATTCATTAAAATGTTTTAGTTCTAATAATATGATTTTGGTTTTGCGGATCTGCGCAAGGTTTCTATAAATTTTATGATAAAAGCTGATAAGTTTGTCGGTTTATTTTCTTTCAATATTTAAGTTATGGAACTCTAAAGTAGCCGTTGTGAAGCTCACAGGATACTTGAGCTATTTATTTCTTTGCTGCATTTTTTTATATATAATTTTTTTTGGAAGATTTTACATACAAATCATATAATTTCTTTGTATTTACATTTTGAGCTTGATGTCACAGACAAATAATCCCACACCGGCTAGGTGTAGGGCCGAAAAGTAGTATTTAAGTCCTGGACTGCCCACCACCCTAAGGGCTCTTTTGGGAGGTGACAAGTGGTATCAGAGCAGATTACTGCCTGTCAGGTGTGTAGACTCTCCATGGTCCAGTGGGACCTTCGGTGGAGCCGATCCGGGAAGAGGGATTGGGTGGAGGAGAATGTCACGAACCAATAGTCCCACATCGGCTAGGTATAGAGCCGAAAAAACAGTATTTAAGTCCTGGGCTAGCCACCACCCGTAATGGCTCTTTTGAGAGGCGAGCTTATGCCTAAGAGTTCGAGTCTTATTTATTATTAAAATGAGGAAAAAATTAATTTGATATATTTTTATAATAAAGTGACAAATATAATGAGTAATTATGAGAGAAATAATAAGAAATTATTTAATTTAAAATATATAATTTTATTTTTTAAAATATATTTAATATTTTCGAGAAAATTTTTTTAAATTTAATCTATTTTGAATATATTTATATTAATTTATTTTTAAAAGACCCGGCTCATGAGCTAACCAGTTGATTCGGGCAAGCTTGAGCTAGGCTTGTTAGCTCAATTCATGAGTTAGTTTGGCTCATGTGTGATCACTTACACTCCTAATTTGCATATTTAACACCTAAATTTTAATTTTTACATACATGTCATATTACGAGTTACTTATGCATGTAAAGGTGTATTTCATATTTTAAAAATTAATATGAAATTATTTTTAATGTGATATGAAAAATTTTATTAGTATAAATGTAAAAAATAAAATTAGGCGTTACACGTGTAAATATATAAGAATTAAGTGGTATGTATGTAAAGGCCCCTTCTGTGTCTTGTTAGAATTCTGGAGCAGGGTGATTTCAGCAGTTTAATTAATTCTTAGAGTTTAGTTATATCGATATGTCAATATTTTTTATAGTAAAGAATAGAGTGTTAGTTGTGTAAATATGAAATTTAAGCGAGAGATGTGTAAATGCATCACAAATTGTGTGGTATTTAGGGGTGTAAGCGAGCGGAGCTTGAGCGAGTTTAGGCTGGGCTCGCGTTCGGCTCGTTCGAAATAGCTCGTGTTCGAAATCGGCTCTTGAACAGTATGTTTGTGTTCGACTCGATGTAAATATTCGTGTTCGTGTTCGACTCAAAATTGGCTCGTTAAAATTAAATTGAAAAAAATAGATGTAAAGTGTTGAATTCGAACCTAGACCAAATATATGCAAAAAAAGACACTAACTACATTACTACACAAATGTTACAATTTAAACTTAAATATAAATATATATAATATATTATTATATAAATAGTATATATAAGATATTATTACATAATTATTTTTTTGATTTCGAGTTAAAATGAGCCAAACACGAGCGCATAAATAGTTATTCGTCTTCGGCTCGTTTATAATTCGAGCTTTAAAAACTGATTAGTGTTCGGCTCGTTTACTTAACGAATGAGTCGAATATGAGCAACTTAACGAACCGACCATGAGCTATTCGCGGACAATGAGTTATTTTGTCGGCGCTAGTGGTATTTCAATGATTTGTTATATTTACATTTCGCAAATATTAATTACTTTTCGTTGGGATGGAACAAAAGTAAAATTACCGATGTGACCGTTGGAAGCTCGACAGGCTTGACTGCAAGCGTTAAGAGGCAGTAGCCAGTAGGGCGTGGGGGCATGCTAGGAAGAAGTCATTCAGGATCGTTTGATATACTTTGAGATTAGTGTTTCTACTTCCTGAAATATTTCCTTTTGAAGAACGATTCATGATGCGAAATCGAAGGGCTGTTAAGGGGAATTTTTGCATGTAGTGTCGAAGAAGAATTGTCCGTTGGAAGGCAGCATCTGCGGATGATGGTGAGGATCATTCCCCAACTGAAAGATGATGGTGAAGCCCAGTTATAAGAAGCTGCACAATCCAATCTCCACTCAAAGATGAAATAAATCCACAGCAACCAACCAATCAATCAAAAATTAGCTTCAACAGAGATGAATCTCAGCACTCAATTAGGGTTGTAAACGAGCCGAACACGAGCAAAGAGTTGAACACGAGCCGTTCACGAACAAAGAATTGTTTTGACAGCCCTAATCACGTAGCCATAAGATGTTAAGAATTGACGCAATATTTAAAACATCATTTGAATCTAATTTAATATTTTTTATTATAATTTCTTCATTAATACTTTTAATTGATTACAAATCTTTGTAGCCTTGTAGTCAATTAATTTTTTTAAAAAGACTACTCATCAAATATATATATATATATAATTGATTAGTAGTATTTCAAACTAAAATGTCTCGAACACGAACGAACAAATATTAGTTCGTATTCGGCCCCGTCGAACAACAAACCGAACACGAGCTGTTCGCGAACAACGAGCCGTTTTGACAGCCCTACACTCAATCACCAAGTTAAATAACAGCAACCATTCCAAAAATCAGAAGAAGGGAATGTAGCATCTCCCAAACATCCAATAGCAGTCACATAAAATAACATTCCAACTCTAGATTCAAGCAATAAAACCTTATATGAACCAATCTGTAAATGAATAAAAGTCAAAATTAGATATATTAAAAAATAGCTAAGATCAAGAAAAGATAATTTTCCTATTAGTCAAATTGGAAATGGAGTAAGATTAATAAAAACATTAAGTCAAATCAGTACTTCATAAATGATTAAAAACCCCAATGAAATCATGGATACTTCTTTTAAACTTCCTTGTCATGCTTTTAATCTTAATCATCCAATGAATGTGATCAGTAATCAACTCAATATTAGTACTCTTATTCTTAGAAATTCTAAAATTTCTCCAAAATCCTAAATAGTAAGAAGTGGATTGCAAAGCAAGTAAATGAAATCTTTTATGAATATTGTAAGATATATATTTCTAGAATGATGAAGGGCTTGATAAATATTGAGAGGAGTAATAAAAAAATTACATTAAAAAAACAATTCTTATTAATTGTATGAGAATAAAGACATTAAGAAAGTAGATGATTATGAGTTTCAATATCATTATGAAATAAAATACAAATAGTATTAACATAAACTCCTCTTTTGTTAAGAATATCACAAACTTTTAAGTCTTTTTGAGTAAGTGAAAAGAACCAATCTAATGGAGATATCACTGAACCAAATCGACTTGTACCATTCCATAATAAGCAATCATAGAGGGAGAAATAAACAGTTTTATGAGACAACTAATATGTTATTTTAAATACAAGTGTCCTCATCTGTAGTGTTATTATTCAAAATGGAATTCTACAAAAAATCAAGGGATTCTTAAAAAAACTAACATTCTAACTATCATTCAATATATTCTAATTGTCATGCATTATGATCTCACTAGTTTTATTATTATGAGGGAAATTAAATCAGGTGAAAATAGAATCACTAAAATACTCTTTTAAGAAAAAGCCATAAAACCATGGATTAAAAAAATGAAAAGATTCTTATTAATATTAAATTAAAAAGTTAACTAAACTCATATTCTCCTTACAACATTAACAATATCTTTTTATAAAATAATAAACGAAGAAACATTGCCAAGCTAAAGAGATCAACAATGATTAAATAAATAAAGAGTTAAAATAGAATAAATATTGTAAAGATTACGGATAATGTTACTCTTACACATAACATTATTGTTATCAATTGAAGGAAGACCACGACCTCCCAAATGCTCAGGCAAAGTAACTTTATTTCATGGAAGAATGTGCACACTACCATTGTTATAATTATAATAAAAAAATAGATATCATGGAAGTTATTTTCCTTCTTAAACCTTTAGGTAAGGTAGCATAATGAAACCAATAAAATAAATAGCTTCAAATAGAACATCTAATAATTGAAACCTTCTCACAACATAAAGAAGATTTTCTTCTAACCAACAAGCAAAAAATTTAGCTTATCAACATTCATATGGAAATCATCAATAACAAGTTTAAAAGGCTTAATAACAATCCCAAGATACTCTCAAGGTAAATGTTTATTACTAAAATCACATATAGTGCAAATGTAGTTTAGAAATATCTACTTATTTAGAGAAAATAATTGTAGATTTGGTAAGATTCACATGAAGATTACTTGCTTTGCCAAATATATCAAAAATATTGGTAATATAGTTGATAAAATTAATTTAAGCTCTGCTAAAAATAAGAATGTGATCAACATATATAAGATGATTGAAATTCTTTAAATGACACATATTATGAGCACTATTGTCAATTAACATTGAAAGAGCATCCATAACAATTGTAAAATGATAAGAAGAGAGAGAGAGAGAGAGAGAGAGAGAGAGAGAGAGAGAGAGAGAGAGAGAGAGAGAGAGAGAGAGAGAGAGAGAGAGAGAGAGAGAGAGAGAGAGAGAGAGAGAGAGAGAGAGAGAGAGAGAGAGAGAGAGAGAGAGAGAGAGAGAGAGACTTTGTTGAAGACCAGATGTAGAAGAAAATGCTCTCTACCCACTATTAAGAATAACATAAAACTTAACCTAATCAGCATAAGCAACAATCCAGTTGATTAAAACATAAGGAAATCCAAGTTTTTTTCATTTTTGCATGAAAAAAATTATTTGTAGGTATAATATTATCAGTAATAATTCTTTCTTTAAGAAAAGTAACTTGAGAAGAATGAATAATATTAAGAAGAATATTTCAAAATCTACTTGAAATTAAAATAACAATGACCTTATAAATAGCATTGCAAAGAGATAAATCTCTAAAGATGAGAAATTTTCAAAATCTTTCTTCTTAGTAGCCACAATAACATAATGCTTAACTCTATGATGGAGCTTAGTTTTTTTTTTTTTAAATAATATTAATAATACAATCTATACCAATAAAATGGTGAAGTACTTTAAAAGCTTAGCAGCAAAATCATTTAAATTAAAAGCTATAATGAGAAAAACTTAACATCTATAATATCATTGTCAACTTGAATATTAAATAAGTTGGAATATATATATATATATATATATAAATTAGTCAAACTAAGAGAAAAAAAAAGTAAAGATTTAAGTGTATAAATGATGCAGAATTTCTTCAAAATAACTAGAATTCCTTCTAATCTTAGCATTTTGCTCAAAAAACTTAACCTCATCTTCTGCTTTAGACATCCAAAAGCATTCAACTCTTTGCTTTGCCCACTTCTAATTACAAACAAAATTTTGGTTATCTATAAGATCATTGATATGATTAATAAGAACCTTTGAAGAATTCAAATGCCAACTTTAAGGAGTAATTTTAACATTTCAAATTTTATTACAAATAGTAAAAAGGGGATTTTCTTAAATAGGTTGCTTCCAAGCATTTTCAATAATATAAAAAAATTAGAGCATAGTACCCAATAGTTTTTACACATGAATCAATAATAACATTTAATATAATTTCCTAAATAAATAATAATTAGATGATGATAAGATGAATAAGCATTCAAAACTTTATAAAAAAATTTTAGATAATTAATCCAACTGGAGTTGCAAAAAACTTTATCAAAAAGACATCCAGTGTGATTATTAAAACAATTGTAAGAATATCTAACATTATTTAACTCAATAAGACCACTTTAATAAATAAAGCTATAAAAATCAGTAAGTTTACTAGAAATTGGAGAATTTCCACCCACCTTATCTTTAATATTTAGAATTCAATTAAAATCAAAATGTATAGTCCAAGGATCATTCACATTATTAGCAATGGAATTTATATGATTCGATGAATCATTTCTATTAGTAGCATTATTATTTGTATAAATCACAAAAATAAAAAAATAAAAAAAGGTAGAATAAAAAATATGCCTATGGATAAACTGAGAGTTAAGGCTGCAACAAAAAATTTAAAACATCACTATTCTATTTAATCTAAATTTTATTGTTATCCACATGATTAAAATTATCAATACTATATTCATTACTAAAAATTTTAAACTGATTTAAAATAATAAGATCTAAGAGAATGTTTGATGGGATTTTAGTTTCAGCAGACAAATCATATCAAATTTATGATTAATGCAGAACAATGAAAAGTTATTTGTATAAATAGAGATCATATTTTTATAGAGGAGAATTACACATTGCAATGGGATATGGTTAGAAATTATAAGAATCATTTGAAAACTAAAATACATTCAAAATTTCAAACAAATGAAACCAATGGCCCACTTACAAAGGCCAAACAAGGGTCCAAGAAAGTGCCCAATCAAGGCCCATCATAAGAGCCATATCAAGAAGAAATATTTTAATTTAATTTTATTATTTATATTTAATTTTAGTATGTAGAAATTTTAAACTTTCAAACTTGGTGGCTTTTACGGTCGGCCAATAAAAAATTAATAAATTAGAAAGGTGGATAACACCTTCCTCCATTAATAGCCACCTACCACCCTTCAAAATTTTCTCTTCCTTTCATTAACTTCTTATCACTGTATTACTTATAAAAAGGCTAATATGTAATACTTCTGATCAGTTATTGAATGAAATATTTGATTGAGAACTTTAACTTCTGTTGCATGGTGCTTGGTGGTTTCAATTCGGTGAGATCAAGTATTTTTCTTTTTTTATTCTTTTATGTTATTCATTAATCCTCCATAACACTTACTCTTAAACTCTTAATCACTCCTCATCCATGTCTTACGCTTCTTATAATATTGATAAAACAGTAGCCAAAGCCTCACACTCCACTTCATAGCCTTTGGTCAGTTAAAATAATATTAAGACCTAATATTGTTCCCTAACTATAAGCACCATTGTAAACCCATCCAAAATCACCCGTCTACTCCATATCATAAGTACACATCCTAAGCTAACTACCAATAATTATTTTTATCCATTTATCCCTTCTTAAAGCCTCTTTTCCAAACAGATATTTCAAATTAACCCAAACTAGCCTAAACAAGACAAGTCTCATATTTTAGCCACCATTTCCTCGTAAATCTTTTAAGATCTCACCAAAACCTCCATATTACATCTTTAGATCTAACATAAAATATCAATAGCAAACTTTAATACTTTATCTCATCAAAAGGCCACCTGCCTCCAATATTGATCTTTAGGAAGACTCTTATAATATGAAAAATTTACATCATTATTAAACCCTCTATCGTTCTAAGCAATAATATTAGGTAAAAAAACTATAGCAAAAAGATAAAAACTAATCCACCGGAAAAAAATAGAAAATAATAATGCAAAAAAACTAAAGAAGGAGCAGGATGGGAGGAGGTTACATCTCTGGGCTTTCCTTTATTATTTTTAGTTAGAAAAAGTAAGTTGAGAGAAATTATGAGAATTTATGGAATTTGAAACAACAACAGGAGGTAAACCACCATAAGAAGTTGTTGACCTCACTTTTGATTGAGGTCTAGAAAACTTCTTTAGTAGCCTAGGTCTAGCCATAGGACTTTCCTATTGACTAGTCTTAGAAAATTAGAAAAGGTACCCCCACCATTAGAAATTCAAAACTCTTCTTTTTACTCAACTTGAAATTCCACATATTGATCTTAACCTCTAGCATTTAGTAGGTAAGATCATTATAAGAGAATTCAAGAAGAATCCCTATAGGATTACTTGGCTTTAGGATTGACCCTGGGTATTGACTTGGAACTAGGGCACACCATATCTTCACAATACATTAATCCATGGTTCATTTAGAACAGATATCTATCCAATTCTATGTGAAATGCCTAAATTGGTCTTTTGCCCCTATGCACCTCCAACAAATTACCGAACTGCCCTTGGGACCTAAATTTGGCTAAAATTCCCAAATTTTGCCAAAATACCCAAAATTGATCAAAACCCATTTCAAACACCTTGAATACATCCAAATTTGTCAAAATTTCAAAAAATGGTCAAATTACCAAGATACCCCACCATGACCCAAAATCCAAAAATTCCAAAAAATTCCTAAAAAAT
>NW_018220479.1:441644-442868 GCF_001263595.1 Phalaenopsis equestris
CATTGGTTTCGCAGACCAAACGGATGTCATAACTTTCTTTAGTTTATTTGATCGAGCCTCACTCTCAATTCTTGCGTTCATCCTTCGGGATAGATACATGATTTGAGATAAAGTGCTCTTTCATCTAAACTATGAAAATTATGGGGTCAGTTTGACTTCATCTTTTTCAAAACTAAATTTTTTAAAACGTCCTTCCGAAGCGGGCAACAGGATTTCAATTCCGATGACCGACAACTTTTTACGGGCAAACCCCACACCAAAAATAGTGCCGACAGAAGTACTAATAGTTAAATTCCTAGATATTTGATTTCTTTCTAGTAGAAAATAAGAACTATCCAATTTTTTTTTAAATCAGATATATTAACAACAACATTTTCAATAATAGAAATCACTTCACAAGTTTCGCCAACATCCACTCCGTCGAAATGTGAATATTTATTACTAGAATTATCGATAAAGATATTTAGATCCAGTCTAGCTTGCCAAGTATCAATATTAAAGGTAGGTATAAAGTAAGTAGGGGTAAAACATTATAATAAACAGTTCCATAATTTACACCATCAATAGGTAATCAAATGCCACATGAGAGATAGAAACTTTGGAATCATTTACACTTCTTATATGTCTAAAATTATTTTACATTATGTTTCTACTTATACACCTGATAGTAGGAATAATAGCCACTGGTTTTTGAATAGAAAATTTAGGACAGTTTAAAGGATCATATGAAAACATAGAGTAGGATTTATATGGGTTAGGATTCCATTAATAAATCATCTCTTGGACAAAATCTTATCCATTAATATTTAGGTTAATAGAATAACATTTACTTGAATACTTACTCTAGCAAATGTTAAAAGAGAACTTTTAATATTTAAAGAATTCAATAGTAATGGCTATTTCAATCTTATTAATAATCTTGAATATCTCATTCTTTGACCGACAACGCAACGAGAGATTGAAAAATTTAGCCCATATAGGAAATCTTTGAAATACTCACTTACATGCCTAAAATAATGCTTCCATCATTTTAAAATAAAAGATTTTGCATAGATAAACCAGAGAGCACAAGAAAAACCAACTTAAGACCCCCTTGTTGACCTCACTTTTGGTTGAGGTCTAGAAACTTCTTTAGTAGCCTAAGTCTAGCCATAGGACTTTCCTAAAGACTAGTCTTAGAAAACTAGAAAGGGTACCCTCACCATTAGAATCAAAACTCTTCTC
>NW_018220479.1:442902-443389 GCF_001263595.1 Phalaenopsis equestris
ATTGGTCCTAACCTCTAATATTTAGAAGTTAAAATCATTATAAGAGAGCTCAAGAAAAGTTCCTATAGGGTTACTTGGCCTTAGGATTGACCCTGAGTGTTGATTTGAAGTTAAGGTACATTATACCCTTACTATATCTTCACAATACACTAATTAAGATCAATACATGAGAGCCCAAAATGGGGATTTCATTGATCCATAGTTCATTTAGAATGGATATCTATCCAATTCTATGTGAAATGCCCAACTTGACCTTTTGCCCCGAGGCACCCCCAAATTACCTAACTAACATTGTGACCCAAATTTGGCCAAAATTCCCAAATTTTGCCAAAATACCAAAAATTGATCAAAACTCATTCCAAACACTTTGAATACATCAAAATTTGCCAAAACTGACAAAAATAACCAAATTACCAAAATGCCCCTCCATGGCCTAAAAAGCTAAAAATTCCAAAAATTCCCAATAAATCCCAATAAATCCAAAATA
>NW_018220479.1:444641-445321 GCF_001263595.1 Phalaenopsis equestris
GATCCAGTCAGCCCGCGGTTTGAATAAATAAATAGGATATTTAAAAAATTCAGAAAATAGCTATTAAACTTCAAAAATCCATATCTTTGTGTAGAAAATTTCATAAAAATAAAAAAAAATACCCTCTTGCTCAGTGAACAGAGGAGAACCATGTGGAATTATTTTTACATTAATTTGATGCATAAATTATTTTTAAAAAATGAATTAGGGTTAGAGGTTTTTCAATTCTCCATTCATGTTGAGATATCACTTTGACCCAAAATTTTTATATGTTGTAGCCTCTGTCTAGATGCACAATTTGAATATTTTTTTCAAAGACATAGGAGATCTCTAGATAGAGATCTTAATTTTTTAAATTCTTAAGCATTTTCTGTTCAAATAATTATAGAAAATTGCATATAGCTTAAAAAATTCTATAAATATTCATATGAGTTTTTTATAGGCAGAGTAGTTTTAAGAAATAATTTTATAATTTTTAAAAATCAAAATATCATTATTTTAAGCAAACCTCAATCTACTTAAAATATTTAATTTGGAGAATATAAAGATCAAAATCATTTGATTTTTGTTCTCCACTATGATTAATAAGTCATAGAATTCACCATAAAAATTTCAAAGGATTTTGAGATCATTTAATATTTTTAATTGGTTTTTAAAGATCATTATTAAAGTTAATACTT